>NC_092334.1:40597500-40900000 GCF_046630445.1 Rutidosis leptorrhynchoides | reverse complement strand
AAACATGCCAAAGAACACAAGGCCGTTCTGAATAAAGGCGTTGTGCACTTGGTTGAAGGGCAGTGCGGCTAGTTGCTCGCGGAATTCAGCAGGAAAAATTTGTTGCAGAAAGGCGGACTGCTCTGCGGCATTTTCGGCGGAGGACTGGGTGATCTGCGCCAGATTTGTCAAACGGAAGCTACCGGGCGGTGGAACTGGTGTAGAATCGGAGTCAAGGTGTATCGCCCAGTCCCTGGACGTGGCGGTAGCCTCTAGGTCCGGATTTACCTGCGGCGGCATCTGATGCGCCTCCTCAATGTGCTCTGCAAATCAGTAACTTGTTAGCACATGAAGTTAACCGAACGATGTTTATGACACAAAGGAGATGCTTACCGGTGATAGGAGGAGGTAGATCTACAGACGCCGGGTCCACGAGAACAAAATTGTCGTTCCGCATGTCCTCCCTCTGTTTGGGAGTTAGCTTCTTCTTCTTCTTCTGCTTGGTTTGGGTGGCTTCGGTAGCCTTGCGATTGTTGCCCGAGGTGGCAGGTGCTTGCACCTCGTTCTCACCAGTCTTCTTCTGCTCAAGCGGCTCACTAACATTCTGCTTGCGGAATGAGATGGCCGCAATCTCCTCTGCGGTAAGCACTTTCTTCATCTTCATCTCTGCAAAAATATGCGCAATGTTAGAACATGTATGTATACGCTAGTTGTTAAATATTCATATACATTTATACTATTCCTACCCTTGCCATTCGGTGCGATTATGGCCGGACGCATGTTCTCCCATGGCCAGTGCGCGGATATGTTTCCTAACCGTAGCATCACATTCCCATAGGACCGGTTCACAAGTTGTGCGTTAGCGCACTCCGCTAATAGTTTTGTTTCCTCATCATCAAGGGCGGGGGTTTTGTTCACGTCCTTTGCCACATTTTCGCACCAGATAAGCGTTTGCGGAAAATTGGGCCCAACAACAGTTTGGTTTATAAAAAAGAATGTTTCTTTCCATTGACCCGCGTTTGATTTGGGGGTTTTGGTAAAGTTCTGACGAGCGAAGAAGGTGAACCACGACTTGTGATGATTCGCTAAGCGGTATAGGTGGCAGAACACCTTCACTAAGGGCACCTTGTTGAGTGCAACGCACCACATCTCAAATATACAATCTTCCCTATTGCGTAAGGGTGTAATTGCCCTAACCCTATGCCAAAATGATCTAAAACGCCTAAAAAGAAGTCGGAAGGAGGCACCCTAAAATTGCCATGCTTGAACGCATGCTCATATATGGCTACCTTCTTATCCGGCGGTTTGTGAGCACGTTGATCAGACAAGGGTGGCACCGGGTTATACTGTGCTAGTGGTGGGTATTGTTTAAATAGGGAATCTATATGTTTCTGCTCTATAATTGATGCTACACTATCTACATCCGTCTCGTTAGCCTTAGACATTTTCTATAAGTAATCGGAGAACAACTAACCTTTTGACGTTGGCCGGAATTTGTGGGATGTGCTCGGACTTGATTTTGCAGCGTATCGGAGAAGAAAGTGGCAGAAAAATAGAAATGAGAACAAATGGCTTCTATTTATAGTGAGGATTGGGAGTCATGGGGTGAAACGGTTTCATCGTGGCTGTACACGTGTAACGCAATCAACGCTCGACGATATTTGCACGCGCGTGGGTGTCAGTTTGATGTGCCCAATGTTGCGCGCATGGCTAACACGCACCTGCCAACTGCCACTTTACGTCTTGTCAGCCGAATGGGCTTCTGCGACAGTGACAGACATTTAATGGCATCGAGGCGCACGCGAAAAATATAATGCTAGCCGTTTTCTTGTTTTTTCTCACGCTTAATAGTTTGATATCATATGTCTTGCGTCATATAATATCAAACTAGGGGGACATAATGATACCGCAACCGGCATGCGCATTCTATACGTATGCGGGCGCTTGTTAGCATGCGTATGCGTGTACTTTGTATGCCGTATGCGTCATGCGGGGATGTATCGAATGCCTTTGTTCCCGGTACAGCGGTTACTTGGTCATCAAGTCGGTATCTTTTCCATAATTGTCTCCGTGATTCGGGGGAGTTTGTTATGGAAAGGATTATGACTATCGTAGATGATTCTAGAATTAGGGTTTGCCTATATATATATATACACAAACCCTAATTATCATTCTACACACGATCACATTACGTAATCATCGTTTACTACACGCTTTACGTTATCAGCATCATCTCTCGTCTTCTCAAGGTTAACATGTTAGTTCTTTATTAAACTAGCACCTACAACCTTATTTGGGGCCTTCTGATCGGCGACCGCTATCGGAGGTGGACTTAATCACTTGGCCACCCCGCCGATATCATCATATCGGCCAGGGTTATTCACGGTAGCCGGACCGGAGAGCCTTGTTCTAAGATCCTTAAAACCCCCTTTACGTATTGAACAAGCATATTAGCCCTATGGTAAAAATATGCATGATCAGATGTTATCACTAATTGCTCTTTGAAAGGCATAATAGAGGCCTTCCATGGCTATGATGAAAAGATAAGGAGATAACGGATCTCCTTGTCACAAACCACATTTGATTGAAAACTCAGAAGTCGGACTGTCATTAACAAGCACGGATGAACGAGCACTAGTAAGATAAGCGCGAATCCAAAGCTTCCATTTATTACCGAAGCCAAACTGAGAGAGAGTGAAATTAAGAAAATTCTAGCTAATCGAGTCAAACGCCTTTTCAAAATCAACTTTAAAGATTAAATGTTTTTTATTTTTCTTCTTGTACCAATCAATCAATTCACTAAGCATAAGCGGTCCATCAAGTATTTGACGATTGCGAACAAATGCAGATTGTTCATTACTAATGATCTTACTGATAACCGAAGATAAACGGTTAGCTAACACCTTTGCCACAATTTTGTATTGTGATCCGATTAGAGAAATAGGACGAAAATCTTTGATCTGAAGCGGGTTAGCAATCTTAGGTACCAAAGTGATGAAAGAAGAATTAGACCCGTGTGGTAAAGAACCCGAGTTCAAAAAGTCGTTTACAAACTCGAATATACCTTCTTTGAGTGGGTCCCAGTAATGCTTAAAAAAGAAGAATGGAAATCCATCTGGGCCCGGTGCTTTATCACTACCACAGTCACAAACCGCATTCTTTAATTCTTCCATAGTGATGCCAATTTCAATATTATCCCTATCCGCTTGAGAAAGAGACAAAGGGTTTAAAAAAGGTGTGAAAGAAGTAGGCTCCATGCATGTCTGGAATTTAACTTTGAAGAAGTTTAAAAAGGAATCTTTAACGAGAATAGGTGAATCAATCCGCACACCATCGACTAGCACACCCGTAATCGAGTTAACTTTACGTTGCTTGTTAACAAGGCCGTGAAAATACCCCGAATTCTCGTTATCATTTGTTATTATTTCAACTCTTTTCTAATCGCTCGAGATATATTATCAGTGAGATTGGAACCTAAAATATTTTGTAAAAAATCATAACTCCAAATACCATACTATCATGGAAGGGATCTACTAAAGCTCATGATAGATCTTTTTAAAAAAAAGTTCTATAAATCCTTATTTTATATATGACGGTAATGGTAACTAGTCAAAAAAAATGGCGTTGATATATCCAACATCATTTTTACTTCATCCACCATAACTGTGTATTAACCGATTATACAATACAACATGTTAATGCATGATTTATGGTGAATGAAGTAAAAAATGATGATAGATATATGTTTACCTTAAAATGTGTGTACTCAAATAAAAACCGTGTGCATTGAAGTAGATATCTCGTGATCACATTTACTACTTACATTTTCATGTTGACTTTTTTTAATGGCCCCCATTTCTTTCTCTTTTGTTATCTTCTTTCAATCATCAAAATATCAAATGGTGTCTACAGTTCTATGTTATTTCTAGTAAAAATCATTTTTTTCTATTTTTATGTTAAAACATTAAAGATATAATAAGACTTGTGTTGGATGATGTACAAATATAAAAGTACACTTCTCGTTACTTATGTTAAAGGGCAAAAAAAGAGGCTAAGCGTAGGAATAAGTTTTTATTTTTATTTTTCTCGTATCCTAAAGTCAACCATGGGAAAACGATTTTAGAGAGCTTGTTTATGAGATCCTTGAGAGATCAACAACGTCAGAATCACGATTGTGTTTCTACAGTTAACTTTATAATAGCGCTGATCTGAAAGAGAAACGACATAACTGAACCCACATTAATGAAATAACAAGATGATAGACAAAACTAGAGGTAGCTTATAAAGGGGTTTGACGATTGTTAAAGTGGTGAAGAAGAATATTGAATCAAACGAAGAATATTGAGTTGTTGGTGCTGCATGTTTCTCGCGACCGCGAGATTTGCAGTGGTGCCTGCGAAGTTCACTTCGCAACCGGGAAATAAACAATGGTGACCGCGGGAAAATGACAGAAAGCAGCTATCTGGAGATGACAATTTCGAGATCGGGATTCCAGTAGTAGTGACCACGAGGTCGAGCTGGTGGGCAAGAAATTGTATTTCGATTAGGACTTCTAATTACATTGTGATTCTAATTCCACTTGAACTATAAATAGACTATATGTAACCTGTAAACATTATGCACGAAAATAATCAATAAAATCTCTCTCATTGGCCGTAGAGTAATTTAATCACATTGATTACATATAACCATGTTAATATTTTGTGTCGATTTAATTTTCGCGTTTACACTTTCGTTAATTGTTGTGGTTGGGTGATCTTGCTATATCATCTGCGTTGTTTGAGTCATAATAAATCCCTACACCTGGTATCAAAGCTTAGGCTCTGAGTTTGGGAACTATGGCGGGAGACGTAAAGTTAAGAATCGGCCGGTTTGATGGAAAAGAGTTCGGATTTCGGAAGATGCAAAAATTGAAGATTACTTGTATCAGAAAAAGTTTCGCCAACCCTTGTTGGAGACTAAACCCGAAGGCATGAGTGATGTCGATTGGGCGTTATTGGATCACCAAGCTTTGGGTGCTACTCGTCTTTTACTTGCTAAGAACGTTGCTTATAACGTTGTGAATGAAAAGCCGACGTTTACTTGTTTGAAGGCTCTCTAACATGTATGAAAATCATAACGCCGCTAATAAGGTTTTTCATATGCGTCAGTGGTTCAATACGAAGATGAAGAAATGTATGACTGCAATGGATCATATCAATGATTTCAAAAATATCATATTGAGGCTAGCATCAGTAGAGATTGTGTTTGATGATGAACTAAAAGCATTAATCTTGCTTTGATCATTACCGAAAAGTTGGTCGGGTATGGTTACCGCGGTTGGTAGTTCTACTAGAACTTCTAAGCTTGCGTATGAAGAAATTAGGGATTTCATTCTCGGTGAAGACACTCGTAGGAGAAAATTGGGGAAATCGTTTATCGGTTCTTTATTGAATACCAACAACCGTGGTAGAAAAATTGATCTAGGAGAAAGGAAGGGTAAGGGGAAGTCTAAGAGAAGGTATCCATTTAAAGACCGAAATGAAGCTATTTGTTGGGGTTGCAATCAAAAAGGGGCATTATCAACGTAATTGTAAGAATGATCCGGCTAAAAGTGTTAACTTAACTGCAGAAGATACGGATGATGCACTTTTGTGTAGTGTTGAGAATTCGGTACAGTCTTCGATATTAGATTCGGTAGGTTCTTTTCACACTAGTCCAACTATGAGCGTGACGAAGAATTTTAGGTCGTATCGTGGTAAGGTGAGATTGGCAAACAACAAAAGGCTTGATATTGAGAGCATTGGAGATGTTATATTAGGTACTACTCTTGGATCTAAATGGACTTTGAAAGATGTGAGGTACATTCCAAAACTAAAGAGGAAGCTTATCTTGGTCGGCCAATTGGATGAGGAAGGTAATGACGTTACTTTATAAAACTGATAATGGAAGGTAGTTAAGGGTAGTCGTGTCGTGGCTCGTTGACATAAAATAGGAACTCTTTATATGGTTGAAGTGTTTTATGAAGACAAGGTGGTTGCTATGGTTGATATTGGGGTCGAGTCTACTCTATAGCACCGAAGACTCAGGGATATGAGTGAGAAAGATATGAAGTTGCTTGTTTTGAGTGGGAGAATTCTGGATTAGAAAAATGTGGAGCTAGGGTTTTGTGAACCATGTGTTTATTGAAAGCAAAAGAAGGTGACTTTTGGGAAACCGGGGAATGCGTTTGAATTGGAGAAATTAGAGCAAGTTCATAAGATGTTTTTGGTCCAACTAATGTAGAATCACACAGAGGTTCTCACTATTATGTCACCTTCACTGACGACTCCACTCGAAAGGTTTTAGTTTATTTTCTTAAATCTAAATCCGAAGTGCTTGATACTTTTGTGAAGTGGAAGGCTATGGTAGAGAACGAGACTAACATAAAGGTTAAGTGCTTAAAATCGGATAATGAAAGAGAATATGGTAGTCAAGAGTTTAAAGACCGTTATGCAAAACTCGGTATCTAAATGTTGAAAACGGTACTGAAGACACCACAACACAATGGGGTCGATGAACGTATGAATCGTACGTTAAATGAAAGGGCTAAGAGTATGAGACTACATGTTGGTTTGCCTAAGATGTTTTGGGCGGATACGGTTAACACAACGGCTTATTTAATTAATAGGGGACTCTCAATACCGTTGGCTTTCAGAATTTTCGAGGAAGAATGGCGAGGTAAGGAGGTGACTTACGATCACCTTAGAATCGTTAGGTGTAATGTTTATGTGAAAACCAAAGATGCGGATAGAGACAAGCTTTAGACTAAGTCAAAGAAGTATACTTTCATTGGTTATGGTTCAAATGAAACAGGTTCTAGTTGTTGAGATAACGTGGCGAGAAAGGTGATTCGTTCTCGCGATGTCACTTTTGATGAAGACTCGGTTTATGGCATGGCGGCGATGGTGAGCCCTAAACTGAATTATGTTACCTTTTTCGATGTTTCTACTGATGATCTTGCAAGTAATCCCACTACAATTTTTTTTTTTTAAATACCCACTTTCTAATTTTTCTTTTTATATATTCTATGGATTTTTTTTAAACGGCAATTTTTGCATCAGCAGATCATTTATTTTAACGACCTTCATCATTTGCACGTAACACACACGTTTGGGGGAAACTCGAACCCGATCGACGGTACCCGGGAACACATATTCAGGTTTTGGTGTAGTGGATTGACGCATTCTTCCTACATGAGAGATGCGGGTTCGAATCTTTGCACACGCAATTAATTCCAAAGTTCACCCCCACATTACGTGGGTGCCTGGGTTGAGGTCACCAATTTAAATCTCTTCGTGAGAGAAGGTGTCTCATTAAAATAAGCCTGGTTGGGAAGTTTTACCGGATCCTCATACTTTTAAACAATATCAAATTAGCACATTAACTTATTATTATTATTTATTTATTTATTTATTTTTGAACGGTTTTTTTATAAACTTTAGTATAATATACATGGAAGTGTTATTGTATTTAACTAATTGTGGAGCTCTCGCTTTGCGCCGGGAGCTCCGTTTTGAATGCGAGTTAAAAAAAAATCTTGATCTATTTTGTAAAAAAAAAAAATTTCGACATCTAACATTGAAAGGTTGTTCCTTTTGTGAAAGTTGCTTCTTTTAGCGTTTTTTTTTTTTAAAGTTAGTTGATCTATTTTGTAAAAAAAGAATGTTTTTCGACATCTTTTGGTAACATTGAAGGGTTGTTCCTTTTATGAAATTGCCTCATTTATCGTTGCAGAAGAAAAGAAAAAAAGAAAGAAAAAAAGGTTAGTTGATTTTTTTGTTAAATTTTTTTTTTTCCGACATCTTTTGGTAACATTGAAGGGTTGGTTCTTTTATGAGAGTTGCTTCTTTTATCGTTGGAGACAAAAAAGAAAGAAAGTGAAATGACGAAAATACCACTAGTTACTATTGATGAATAGTGCTACAGAGTTTTGTCTATTAGATATATAAATAATAATATTAGACTATACTCAAAACAAGTTTTTAAATCAGGCTTAACAAATGTTGGGCTTAATTTTATAAATCTAACAAATTATAAAACTCTAGTTGGGGCCTAAACTTACAAGAATATACATTTATATATTTTGAGTCACAGTTTTACTTCCCCTAACTTCTTTGCTGCCCTGAACCGTGACCCATGAAGCCATAGGCGGGCCGGCCTGGTCCTTAGGCACATGGTCTTTCATACTCGCTTAAAAATTGGTCAGGTAAGCCTTTAAACATGAAGAAAGTTGACGACAAAGTTGTCAAGTTGATCATTAAGTCTCAGAATGGTAAGTTGTTTGTAGGTTAGCTAGGTTTGTTGAGTTTGTTTGTTTTGTGGTTTGTTGTGAAATTAGTCATCGTTGTTAGGTTTTGTTTCTTGGTTTTGGATTGTTTGTCTCATTTGCATTACACAGTATAACCTTTATAAATTAATAATGTTGGGGCCATGATATTTTATTAATTTAGCGGAATATTATTATATCAATAAATTAAAAAATTATTAATATAAAAAATTGGCTTATATTTGTGAGCAACTCTCAAATTAATGCATCGACTTTCAAAATTATAATTCCGTTCACTTTACCTATTTGAATAAAACATAAACAAAGATCTTCAAAATTCCTATATTGAATACATTCACACATTAATGAACTTGTCAAGTTCAATGTACATAGATCTAAAATGTCTAATCATAATTTTTTAAAATCACATCAATAATGGCTTCTAATCTAAAAGGTGTTAAAAAATCAATGATGACCAATCAACAACGCAAACTAAAGATTTGGTGCACTCGGTTGATAAAACTTTCGATTTGAAAATTATTAATTTATAGTTTTGCTAGGACCAATATATTTACATTGAGAATTCAAAAAAATTATTATCTTATTATTTTATCGATTGAGGTCCATTTTTGTACTAGTCCCAAGTTGGGACCGTACAAATTATTAATTTTATCGAGTTTAAAAATTTATTGAGTATTAAATTATAGAGGTTCTATTGTATATTGCAACGACCCGTCAAAATCGCTATTGACGCGGCACGTTAATCATTGATTCAACAGTGAGGTTTTGACATCTATATGATACGTTTTGATAAAATATTGCATTCATTAAAATAAGTGACTTTCTAAATATAGAAAGTTATAAACATGTGGGCGAGTGCTTAGGTATAAGCAAAACCCCGAAATACATAAGTATTTAATTTACAGGTTGACATCACAGTCCAATTATTTATTACACAACGCAGTTTTATTTTGAATGCAATAAACTTTGTACAAAGCATGAGAGACTCCATGCAGGCAACAAGCACATCACAGCGGAAGCATTCTAAGGACCTGAGAATAAAACATGCTAAAAAATCAACACGAATGTTGGTGAGTTATAGGTTTAATTGCTCGAGTCATAAACATATATAAAGATAGACCACAAGATTTCATCAAAAGTTTATCAATAGATTCTACGTAACAGAGCACCCTGGTAACTAAACTTAACGCTATAGTGATAATTACCCCATTCGTTTTAATACACGCAAACCAACGTGTCTTAAACTCAAATAACATACGTCCGTTAAAAGGCTAGCGCTCTAGCTCGGACGGGGATGTCAAGCCCTATGGATCCATATACAATTATTCGCGCCCACCAGTACATATCCTATGTACTGGCAGCTACTAGTTACCAAAGCTAAGGGATTTTCGGTTTAACTCAGTGTAGAATTTAGTATGTACTTGTGTCTTACCGCGTTTAAAATAAATTGCATGTATTCTCAGCCCAAAAATATTTAAAGTATTTAAAAAGGGAGACTATAACTCACAGTTCAATATTGCGATTCAATATTGTAGGCAAATTGCGTAGACGTAATGATGGTAGACGACTGTATGGTTGGCCTTGGATTCAAGAACAATACCCCGAATAATATCCAATATTTCCTTAGCTTAAAGCGGTTTGAAACCCGAATTAAAACACCCATTATTAAACTTAAATTTAAAATTATAATTATAATATAATTATAAATAAATTACAGAAGAATGATTATGAAAAATTCGTCGAGCAAAACTGACCTTTTATAGTACTTTTCGATTTACTGTAGCTCATGCGATCGCATGAGTTTTCAGTGTTTTTGCCATGCGATCGCATGGCCGCCTTTTCCGTTTTTGTTTGCTAGTTCGTCGACATCAAATAGTTTTTTACCGTAGCAAATAGTATTTACTGTAGCAAATAGTGTTTTACTGTAGCAACTAGTGTGTACTGTAGCAAATAGTGTTTCACTGTAGCAAATAGTGTTTACTGTAGCAAAGTCATTTTTGCTGTAGCAAAGTCATTTTTACTTGTACATATATATATACATACATACATATATATATATATATATATATATATATATATATATATATATATATATATATATATATATATATATATATATATATGTATATTTACATAATATTAAATCATATAAAGAATTGGTTTAAATTAGTCAAAAATTTTCGGGTCATCACATAACCTCCCCGTTAAAAAAAATTTCGTCCCGAAATTTTGAGTAGTACCTATTTCATGAGCGATATCAGTGAACAAATGTGGATACTTTTGCTTCATTTGATCCTCACGTTCCCAAGTAAACTCGGGTCCTCGTCTAGCGTTCCAACGAACCCTAACTATCGGTATTTTGCTTTGTTTTAATTGTTTGACCTCACAGTCCATGATTTCAACAGGTTCTTCGATAAAATGGAGTTTATCATTGATTCGTATTTCGTCAAGAGGAATTACGACATCCTCTTCAGCTAAACATTTCTTCAAATTTGACACGTGAAATGTGTTGTGAACACTACTAAGTTCTTGCGGTAGCTTTAATCGATAAGCAACTATTCCAATTCTTTCGGTGATTTCAAAGGGTCCTACGTACCTAGGACTTAGCTTTCCTCGTTTACCGAATCGTACAACGCCTTTCCAGGGTGACACTTTCAACATGACTTTGTCGCCCACTTGAAATTCTAGCGGTTTTCTTCTTACATCAGCATAACTCTTTTGGCGACTCATGGCCGTTTTCAATCGCTGTTGTATTTGAATGATCTTTTCGGTGGTTTCGTGAATAATTTCTGGTCCAGTAAGTTGTCTTTCTCCTACTTCACTCCAACATATAGGAGATCTGCACTTTCTACCGTAAAGTGCTTCAAATGGCGCTGCGTTGATGCTCGTATGATAGCTGTTATTGTATGAAAATTCTGCCAACGGTAAGTGTCGATCCCAACTGGTTCCAAAGTCAATCACGCATGCCCGTAACATGTCTTCCAATGTTTGTATTGTTCTTTCACTTTGACCATCTGTCTGTGGGTGATAAGCGGTGCTCATATCTAATCGAGTTCCCAATGCTTTTTGTAATGATTGCCAAAAACGTGATGTGAATCGGGTGTCGCGATCAGATATGATGGAGATGGGTACACCATGCCTGGAAACTACTTCCTTCAAATATAGGCGTGCTAATTTCTCCATACTGTTTGTCTCCTTTATTGGTAGGAAGTGAGCTGATTTAGTTAGACGATCAACTATCACCCAAATAGTATCATGACTACTTGCAGTCCTTGACAATTTCGTAATGAAATCCATGGTTATTCTTTCCCATTTCCACTGCGGAATTTTTGGTTGTTGCAGTAATCCTGACGGCTTTTGGTGCTCAGCTTTGACCTTTGCACACGTCAAACATTTTCTTACATAAGTAGCAATTTCTGTCTTCATATTAGGCCACCAATAAAACTTCTTGAGATCGTGGTACATTTTTCCATTTTCTGGGTGAATTGAGTACCACGTTTTGTGTACTTCATACAGTACTAGTTGCCTTAGATTACCACGTTTTGGTACCCATATCCTATCAGCAAAATACAGGGTTCCATCGGCTTTTACTTCAAGCTGTTTTTCTAACCCTCTGCTCATTTCGCCTTTTTCATTTTCTTCTTTTAAAGCCTCTAACTGTGCTGCTTGAATTTGCTTTGTGAGATCAGTACGAATTGTAATATTCAAAGCTCGGACCCTAAGAGGTTTTACTCTTTCTTTTCGACTTAGGGCATCAGCTACAACATTAGCCTTTCCGGAGTGGTAACGGATTTCACAATCGTAATCGTTTAACAACTCTACCCAGCGACGTTGCCTCATATTGAGTTGTTTTTGATCAAAAATATGCTGAAGACTCTTATGGTCAGTGTACACTGTACACTTGGTGCCATATAGATAGTGTCTCCATATTTTGAGTGCAAAAACTACTGCTCCAAGTTCCAAATCGTGCATCGTATAGTTCTTTTCATGAATTTTTAGTTGTCGTGAGGCATATGCGATAACTTTTGTGCGTTGCATTAATACACATCCTAAACCTTGGCGCGAAGCGTCACAATAGATCACGAAATCATCATTTCCTTCTGGTAATGACAAAATGGGTGTAGACGTTAACATCTTCTTTAATAACTGGAATGAGGATTCCTGTTCCGTGGACCAATCATACTTCTTTCCCTTTTGAGTCAATGCAGTTAAGGGTTTGGCGATTCTAGAGAAATCTTGAATGAATCTTCGGTAGTAACCAGCAAGACCTAAGAATTAGCAGATTTGTGTTGGAGTCTTCGGTGTTTCCCATTTACTAATGGCTTCGATCTTGGCAGGGTCAACTTTAATTCCATGTTTACTGACAACATGACCCAAAAATTGTACTTCTTGTAACCAGAAATCACACTTCGAAAATTTTGCGTACAATTCTTCTTTCTTGAGTATCTCTAGTACCAGTCTTAAGTGTTGCTCATGTTCTTCCTTGTTCTTCGAGTAAATCAATATGTCGTCGATAAAAACAATGACAAATTTGTCTAAATACGGTCTACAGATGCGATTCATTAGATCCATGAATACTGCTGGAGCATTAGTTAATCCAAAAGGCATGACTAGAAACTCATAGTGACCGTAACGGGTTCTGAACGCGGTTTTAGGAACATCTTCTTCCTTCACTCTCAGCTGATGATATCCGGAGCGTAGATCAATCTTGGAATAAACACTTGATCCTTGCAATTGATCAAACAAATCATCAATCCTCGGTAATGGGTACCGATTCTTGATCGTTAATTTGTTTAATTCTCGGTAATCTATGCACATTCTCATAGATCCATCCTTCTTCTTGACGAAGAGAATAGGAGCACCCCAAGGTGAAAAACTGGGACGAATAAATCCACGGTCCGATAATTTTTGTAACTGGTCTTGTAATTTTTGCATTTCTGAAGGTGCAAGTCTATATGGAGATCGGGCTACAGGTGTAGCTCCTGGTATGAGATCAATCTGGAATTCTACACATCTGTGTGGAGGTAGCCCCGGTAATTCTTCTGGAAATACTCCGGGATATTCTCTTACAACCGGCATGTCATCAATGCTTTTTTCTTCAGTATCGATCTTCTTTACGTGTGCCAGAATAGCATAACAACATTTTCTTATAAGTTTCTGGGCCTTCATACAGCTGATAAAGTTCAGCTTTGAGTTGCTCTTCTCCCCATAAATCATTAATGACGTTTCATCCTTACGAGGGATGCGGATTGCTTTCTCAGCGCAAACAACTTCCGCTTTTGTTTTGGACATCCAGTCCATGCCAACGATTACGTCAAAACTTCCTAATTCTATGAGTATCAAATCGATTTTGAAGGTTTCACCAGCGAAATTTATTTCGCAACCATGGCAAATTTTATCAGCTTTTATTAGTTTACCATTAGCTAATTCGATAGTATATTTATCGTCTAGAGTCAATGATGCACATTTTAGTTTAGAACTAAAGTCTTTACACATATAACTTCTATCAGCACCCGTATCAAACATAATAGAAGCTAGTTGATTATTAACGGTAAACGTACCCGTGACAAGATTAGGATCCTCACGTGCTTTACTGGCACTAACATTAAATGCCCTCCCACGTGTGAGTTATTTGTTCTTCTCCTTATCAGGGCATTGATTTATAAAGTGACCAAACTTCCCGCATCCATAACATTTCTTGACATCGGTCGATTTTGTCTTTACTTCAGAAACGGTGGCATAACAATCTTTCGCCACATGTCCTTTCTTGTTGCACTTATCACAGACCAATTGGCAATAACCTGCATGATGTGTGTAACATCTTTTGCAGAACGGATGGGGTCCCTTATAGTTTGGACTAGCAGTTGCCCCATCTTGTTTACCTTTAAAAGTTTCTTGTTTCTTCAGTTGAGTACTTTTGCCCTTATAGTCTTCCCATTTCCTCTTTCCTTCAGTTGTCTTGACTTCGGTAATTGGTGCCTTAATCGAACTCTCTGTGATCTGGTCCATGAGTTGGTGTGCCATTGTCATGGCTTCCTGCATCGTATTTGGTTTGGACGATGTAACATTTCCTTTGATATTGATCGATAAACCGTCAATATACATTTCTATCTTTCGTTTCTCGTTTGGCACCAATTCGGGACACAACAAGGCGAGTTCCATGAAACACTTTTCATAGTTATTGAGATTCGCGCCGATAACCTTCAGATTACGTAACTCAGATTCCATTTTTCTGATCTCGTTTCGAGGACAGTACTCCTCGATTAGCATCTTTTTCAGTTCTTCCCAAGAGATATCATATGCCGTATCTATTCCTTCTGCTTTAGCATAATTGTTCCACCAAGTAAGTGCACCATCTTGCAACGTGCACGAAGCATACTTTGACTTGTCTCCGTTCGCACAATTACTGATTTTGAAAACGGACTCCATCTTTTCAAACCATCGGGTTAGACCGACTGGTCCCTCGGTTCCACTAAACGTCTGTGGTTTGCATCCTTGAAAAGTTTTGTATGAGCATCCGTTTCGTGAGTTTGTGTTTACGGCTGCTGCTTTGGCTGCTGCTTCGGCTGTTGCTTTTGCTGCCTCGGCTGCAGCAATTCTTTCATTCACACGTTTCTCGACTAGTTGCTCAAACTCAGCATCCGACATTTGAGACATGTTTCTTCAATAAACACAACATATATAATTTAATCATATAGAATATTATAGGTAAAATGAGTTGTCAATAGTTAATCGTAGCATATTAATAATATGAACCGATTATTATAAAAACCTTTTCTTCTTATTAGCATTTTATAATTATTTCTAGGGTATTACCTACCCGTTAAGTTCATACATAATAGCTAGTTCAAGGAATTAACTACTAAAATCCTAATAATATTCCACTATGAAAAATTATAGCGAGTTATTACGTTATTATGTAATAATAATAACAAGAAGTAGTAATAATACAAATAATCATTCCATGTATTTATTATTAATAAACCAAAATAATACAATACCATACAATACCGATATTTTACATATGATTATTCTACATAACAAGATAGAGTAGCACACATAAGCAATAGAATAGCGCATGGAAGATTTATGGTTGCGAGGTCGTTTATTCAGAACTATCAGAAACTTCTTCCCATTTGGTTATCTCTGCCAATTATTTGTGTGCACATGGTCCGACAGACATTCTGGCAGTGTATTTAATTTTTGGTTGGGGTTTTGAGGTACCCGTTGCCTCAGTGGTTTTAATACAATAAGGGTGGTTATGGATCAAATGGTCCTGTTCCTTTTTAATAATTAAGGACTTTTTATTATTGTGGTTGTTTTTATTATCTATAGCAAGTTGGAATTTCTCCTTAGTGACCTCTTTTATTTCATTAGCGAAATCCCCCTCCTTACTGATTTCGTCTGATGACGAACTGTCTGAGTCATGTGTAGGAGAATATGATGACGAACTGCGAGAATATGTACCGGTGGTCATGAACCGAAATCTGCCAGGCGTAATCGGCACAACCCGCCCGTCGGCGGTATATCTGGACCAATGTCCATATTCGTTTAGAAATGGACGATCCTCGTTTACTCCAGGGATCATGGGTCCATGCCAACGATACTGTGGCTCCGGAAAACTAGAGTTGGGTGGAGCTGGAACCTTCTCTGGGTTTACCGGGAGTTGAGATTCCCCGGCTTACACAATTTCTTCTTTAATAGGTATTGGAACGCCCTTTTCAGTTGTGGATATAATAGATTCAGTGTCCGATTCCGAGTCGTACAAAATGATAGGATTAGAAGAAGTCATCTATCACATAATTGAAACAACAATTACGTTAGCATATAAATATATCACATATAATGTTTTTGACCAAATGATAAGCAAAAATCAGTAAAAACAGATATGGTCATAGTCCAGACTCACTAATGCATCCTAACAATTACCAGTTAAACACACTAATGTAATTTCTGGTTCCCTATGACCTCAAGCTCGGATACCAACTGTAACGACCCGTCAAAATCGCTATTGACGCGGCACGTTAATCATTGATTCCACAGTGAGGTTTTGACCTCTATATGATACGTTTTAATAAAATATTGCATTCATTAAAATAAGTGACTTTCTAAACATAGAAAGTTATAAACATGTAGGTGAGTGCTTAGGTATAAGCAAAACCCCGAAATACATAAGTCTTTAATTTACAGGTTGACATCACAGTCCAATTATTTATTACACAACGCAGTTTTATTTTGAATGCAATAAACTTTGTACAAAGCATGAGAGACTCCATGCAGGCAACAAGCACATCACAGCGGAAGCATTCTAAGGACCTGAGAATAAAACATGCTAAAAAGTCAACACGAATGTTGGTGAGTTATAGGTTTAATTGCTCGAGTCATAAACATATATAAAGATAGACCACAAGATTTCATCAAAAGTTTATCAATAGATTCTACGTAATAGAGCACCCTGGTAACTAAACTTAACGCTATAGTGATAATTACCCCATTCATTTTAATACACGCAAACCAACGTGTCTTAAACTCAAATAACATACGTCCGTTAAAAGGCTAGCGCTCTAGCTCGGACGGGGATGTCAAGCCCTATGGATCCATATACAATTATTCGGCCCACCAGTCCATATCCTATGTACTGGCAGCTACTAGTTACCAAAGCTAAGGAATTTTCGGTTTAACTCAGTGTAGAATTTAGTATGTACTTGTGTCTTATCGCGTTTAAAATAAATTGCATGTATTCTCAGCCCAAAAATATTTAAAGTATTTAAAAAGGGAGACTATAACTCACAGTTCAATATTGCGATTCAATATTGTAGGCAAATTGCGTAGACGTAATGATGGTAGACGACTGTATGGTTGGCCTTGGATTCAAGAACAATACCCCGAATAATACCCAATATTTCCTTAGCTTAAAGCGGTTTGAAACCCGAATTAAAACACCCTCGAATATACTTTATTATTATTAAACTTAAATTTAAAATTATAATTATAATATAATTATAAATAAATTACAGAAGAATGATTATGAAAAATTCGTCGAGCAAAACTGACCTTTTATAGTACTTTTCGATTTACTGTAGCTCATGCGATCGCATGAGTTTTCAGTGTTTTTGCCATGCGATCGCATGGCCGCCTTTTCCGTTTTTGTTTGCTAGTTCGCCGACATCAAATAGTTACTGTAGCAATAGTGTTACTGTAGCAAATAGTGTTTTACTGTAGCAAATCACTGTAGCAAAGTCGTTTTCACTGTATCACTGTAGCAAAATACGGTTTCACTGTAGCAAATAGTGTTTTACTGTAGCAAAGTCATTTTTGCTATAGCAAAGTCATTTTTGCTGTAGCAAAGTCATTTTTACTTGTATATATATATATATATATATATATATATATATATGTATATTTACATAATATTAAATCATATAGAGAATTGGTTTAAATTAGTCAAAATTTTCCGGGTCATCACGTATATGGTTAGTAAACTCGGTTTTAGTTCGTTGCGGCTCAGTTAGTTGGGTCTATTTACTGTTTTCAAGCCTTACAATTTGTTTCGATTTTATCTTTTTTCGTGTTTTCAGATTTCGATCAAAAGACTAATTCCTTTCGTCTTAACAAAAAGAAAAATTGTGCTGTAAGACCACTCCCAGCGGCAAGTGCTGGGGAGTGTCATCAACCATGTCATGCGAGGGCGCCATTGGCAATGTCAAGCCCTCACCTAGCCCTCACTTGACTTCACCTCTCTCGCCCTGGAATTTGTCATGTATAAGCATAAATGAGGACGCGTGAAAGAGAGAAGTGTTGTTTTCACTTGTACTCATAGTTCATACATTTGTAACTTAATTTATTTAATTAATTTTGTGGAGTATGTGATGGGGGAGGAAAATATGTCGTGGTTGGCAATTGTGTGTTATGGGAAAAAGTGATGAGTAATGTGGAAAGAGAAAGCTGATGTGGCGCGGAAATATTGAGGAATGCGTCATGATTGCGAACCGTCCAATGGAGTAATAATTTATTTATTAGTCCGTACTATTTTATAACGAATTCAGTTAGTGCAATCTTTTTCTAATAAAAAAGTGATCCGAATCAAGGACAGATTGCCATCCAGTTTTAGTACATCCTTTTTCAACTTAATTTTAGGAGTAGTTGTTGTAGTAACTAATCAAATGAACCAATGTCATCTACACACCCATCTGTTACCAAACCCGACCCAGTTTGTGTCACCGGAGCCAACGGTTTCATAGGCTCATGGCTAGTCCAAACCCTATTAGACCACGGCTACACCACCATCCACGCTTCAATCTATCCAGGCTCATCCTCCTCCCATCTTCTCTCACTCCCTAAAGCTTCTCGCGCAACTATACTAATCCACGAGGCCGATCTGCTCGACGCACGTGCCATCTCGAAAGCCATCGAAGGATGTTCGGGCGTGTTTCATGTTGCGTCCCCGTGTAGTCTCGATGATCCAACTGACCCGTACACGGAGCTGGTGGAACCTGCTGTGAATGGTACGTTGAATGTGTTGAAAGCAGCTAAGAGATTTGGTGTTCGACGTGTTGTGATCACGTCTTCGATATCGGCGATGGTGCCGAACCCTAGGTGGCCTGAATTTAAGGTTATGGATGAATCATCGTGGACAGATGTTGACTACTGCAAGTCTCGCCAGGTTTATCTATTATTTATTATTATTATTAATTTTTTTTTATATTTGATGGGTCATTTAACAAAATTAACAAATAAAAAAAGCTTATATAGTGGTGAATCGATGATAAACTTCTGTATTTGTTCTAACTCTTCAAGATCAACCATGATGTTAAATTGATGGTAGTGTACTCGTTTAAAGCATACATCCCCTTGGACTAGGAACAACGCAGCGTTTCTTCCTCAAATACCTCAAACATGGCACTCACTAACGCCCACAAACGCTTGTAATGCAGCGTTTATAAATTTTTTTTTTTTTGGGCATAGGTGAAACAGAAACGAAGGAAGAAGAGAGAAGTGAGGTGAGGTGGTAGACTGTGATTGGTTGCAGTTATTTTATCTCGCCAACTTTTAATAATTTACACCTCAAATACTAATCAAATTTTACCACATCATCCACAAATTTTCCTACAAACGCCCCCATTACAACTCCCCCTTCCCCATTATTGTCATGTCAGCGTCATAACTTATCCACTCCACGTCATAGTTAACGTTATCCATGTCTTATCTTCTAAAAACCAAATGGGAAAAAAAGTCTACAAGTAAAAGAAAAAGTTCAAAAAAGTCAATACAGTGAAAGAAGAAAAAAATCAAAAAGTTAATACATTGAAAGGAAAAAAAAGTCAAAAAGTCAATATATTGCAAGAAAAAGGAAAAAAGGTCAAAAAGTCAATACGTTGCAATAAAATGAACGAATTTCCTCTAAAAATCAAAATTTAAAAAACAAATGTTCACAAGAATAAGTCAAATTTTACATAAAATGTTCAAGTTGGTGAAAAAAGGTATCTCACAAGAATACAAGATGGATTTGTGTAATTCTGGATATTTGTGGGAAAAAATTTGGATACCAGATCGGCTTATTTAGTTAATGACTTTCTAAAAATATGCTATTCAAGTGTTTTTTCCCATGGTAACATATGAATTGGTTTGGTTTTATAACAGAAATGGTACCCAGTGTCAAAAACACTAGCTGAGAAAGCAGCCTGGGAATTTGCAGAAAGTAACGGATTAGACATTGTAACGATTCTACCATCAACATGCCTTGGCCCAATTTTGCAGCCGACATTGAACGCGAGCTGTGCAGTATTACAACAGCTGCTGCAAGGTTCCAAAGACACACAAGAATACCACTGGTTAGGCGCGGTACATGTAAAAGATGTTGCAAAGTCGCAAGTTCTTCTTTTCGAGACGTCTAGTGTGTCTGGTAGATACTTGTGCACAAATGGTATATATCAATATGGTGAATTTGCTCACAGGGTTTCAACCCTTTTCCCTGAGTTTAACGTTCATAGGTGAGTTACACTAAGATCGAGTGTGTGTCTGCGTGTTGATTTTTGAAGTGATGGTTTAATAATGGACTGATTGATTCGTTGATTCGGTGTTTTGTGTACAGATTTGAAGGGGAGACACAGGTGGGTATGGTGAGTTGTGAAGATGCTGCAAAGAAGTTGATTGATATGGGAATGGTTTTTACGTCTGTGGATGATGCAGTTCGGGAGACTGTCGAGAGTCTCAAATCTAAAGGCTTTTTGACCTGCAAATCGTCTAAGTTAGTCTAGTTTACTGTTTCTAGTAACAAACCAGACATTTCAGGTGTCTCAAACCGTGTTTACATTAATAAAATGATTTTTCCTAACGTGAACCTTAAGTGCTGTCATTAATGTGATTAGAATTCTTGTACAATTCAATAACCGACCCTTTATAGTCAATAACCACCAGTACAAGGTTTTTAAGCACGTTAATGATGCTTAGGGCTGTTTGTTAGAAAAATCCCAAACATGTACTTACAAACGGTTTTCTATAGTAGTATTCAGATATTATGTATTGTTGCTATACCTAGATGTCTATAATCTACAAAGAAATATAATAGATACAAATACACACGTTTATAGTTTACAGTTTACATTTTACCTCGGTGCAAAAAAACAAGAATCTTACTTTGGCTGCAACTTCGGGGGCAGAAATCCGCCACTAAAGGCGAAAAGGCTGTCATTGCTATAAGGATGGCTAAAGTCTTGTCCGGTGCCTTGGTAACTTGCTGAAGTTGATGACGATGTTTCAGAGCCAATTTTAAGCCCGACCAATGCGGTAATGCTTTCAAGTTCTTTAACTACGTCACTCATTGCTGGTCTTTTATCACCTGTCTCTTCAACACAACTTAATGACAAATCCACAAATCTCTCCAAACCTTTGAGTTGACTAGTCAAACCCATGGTCGGGTCAAGGAGTTCGTGTAGGTCATATAGCTCTTTAGTCTTGTCCATTGCTTGTTTCACTTCCCTTACGATGTACTTTCCTTTCTCGATTGGGTTTCTTGCAGTTATTAGCTCCAACATCACAACTCCAAAACTATAAACGTCACTTTTTTCGGTTAGCTGTTGAGTCATGTAATACTCAGGATCCAAGTATCCCTGCATAAACCAATAAAAGTTACGGTCTCTGATTCCGTAGGTATGATATGTATATTACAGTATTACTAACCATTGTCCCTTTGACTTGGGTGGTAATGTGTGTTCGATTAGCGTCAGTCATTGGTTTTGATAGACCGAAATCTGCAACTTTTGCAACTAATCGTTGGTCGAGTAAAATATTGTTGGTTTTAACATCTCTATGTATGATAGGAGGATCAGCAAGATCATGTAAATACTGCAACCCTTTTGCTGCCCCAAGTGCTACTTTTAACCTCCGTTTCCAATCCATTCGAATGCCTGACCTCCCTGCATTTACAGGTGCTTTTTTAATAATGACTTCAATACCTAAAACCGGAATAAATATGCATACATATCAGATTTTAGTAATAGGTAGAGTTTAGTAAAAGAGAACACACGTGGATATGACTCATAAGTATTTGTTCACCCTGATCAAAACAAAAGCCGATAAGTCCGACGAATTTTTGTTGGAATACTTGATGGATTTGGATCACACTTTGATAACTACGCCCTCCAAACATCTCTGATGAAAAGATATCTGCATCTCTAATATGATTTTTTTTTTTTTTTTTTTTTTTTTTTTTTTTTTTTTTGACGAGGCTGGCTTCAACTCGGAGATATCAAAGTGCAATCTAAATCCATCAAATACGAAAAACAAAGCCTCATCAGATACAGCCAGAGTCAGATAACAATATATTGATGGATCATGTATATCCTCAGCTAGAGGAATACCGTCTTTCTTGATTCAGTTCCCATTGATTAAATCCTTGATCTTAACATAAAAAAGTACATGACAAACGACCCAATAAACTGCACATTTTCAGTGAAACCTAGACAACAGATCCTTTTCACGGCCGGTTAGAACAGGCACTACAACCTTACTGCGAAAAGACACCCAATGCTAATTTTCATAATCGTAAATCTCAGACGTCCAAAACTAGTCCCTGAATACATGCGAAAACAGACAACTTTGTAATAACGAGATTCTAGTGGATTGAAGAACCAAAGTCATGGCATAAGAGTTTTTTGTCAAACCGATAATGATCATGATCATCATTATCATATCTTGGAATGGCACTTCAATCAATAATGGCTGGATTGTACACAATAACTCGGTGTCCACTTTGTAAGATTACGTCCAAAGGATTATCTCTATTGGTATTGGTTTGACAGAAAACTTGCGCCATGAGTTTGGATTTTAATCCACCAAAATCTCCTTATTACAAAGTTGTTTGTTTTTGCATGTACTCAGGGATTAGTTTAATACAGTTTAATACGTCTGATGATTTACGATTCTGAAAATAAGTTTTGGGTGCTTTTTCAAAATAAGGTTGTAGTGCATCTTCTAACTGTTGGTGAAAGGATATGTTTGGCTATACAGGAATGGTGCAGTTCATGGGACCGTTGATCATATACTTTTTTATGTTAATATCAAAGATTCGATCAATGAAAATCGAATCAAGAAAGAAGATATTCCTATACTTGAGGATGTGTATGAGGATATGCATGATTCGTCAATATATTCTCATCCAACTCTGGCAGTGTCCGGTAAGTCTTTGTTTTTCGTACTTGATTGATTTGGATGGCACTTTGATATTTACAAGTTGAAGACCGGTCAAAACAATATCATATGATATATGCAGATTTCTTTTCATTAGAGATGTTTAGAGGGCTTAAATATCAAAGTGCGATCCAAATCCATCAAGTAATCTTCCACGGAGAATCTATCACCAAGAATCCTTCTTCTTCAACAGGAAAGAAATAAATTAATCTTTTTATCTTCTTACAGAGTTTCTGTCACCAAGAATTCATCTTCTTCACCAAGAAAACACACGTGCATACAATGACTTAGTATTTGGTTGACACGATAATTCATATTCATTACCTGAGAGACTATCTTTGAGTGTACCGTTGACAATATACTCATAAACTAGCATTTGTTCACCCTGATCAAAACAAAAGCCGATAAGTCCAACGACATTTTTGTGATGAACTCTTGAAAGAAGCTCGATCTCAGTCTTAAACTCGAGACCACCCTGTGTGGACCCTTGTTCAGCTCTTTTGATGGCAATTAGCTGCCCATTTGGAAGACTTGCTTTATATACCTACACAATATACTTTCATCATAAACGAGGTCAAATTCAATGTAGAACACACATACTAGTTTACAAATAAGAACTAACCATCCCGTATCCGCCTCTTCCTACGGCATTAATCTCCGAAAAATTATTAGTGCATTTTCTAAGTTCTTCAAAAGTGAAGGATCTTGCTCCTTTCAGCTGAGGAACACCACCACTTCCACTGGTTGCGTCCCATTGTGCTGCAAGTATCATCATTATCCTAATACTGTCAGACGACGATATTACGCTTTTATTCAGTAAAAGACGGTCATACTTACCGAAAGGTTGACTCTGTTGGGTGGCTCTTCTGGCTCGTTTTTTCTGACGATAAGCATACAATCCTGCAACTACTAATAAGCCCACAAGCACACAACCGCCAATAGCTGAACCCAGAATGATTCCCATGTTAGACGTATTGTGACTGGTGCCTCCAGTCACTGGTACTTCTGTCGAATGACAATTAACGATTTCAAAAGCGTCACTAAATTTTCCAAACTCAAGTGTCCACCCAGCTATTTCGTCTGTCTTAAAAAGAATGTTCACTTCAAAAAGTGAATTATCAAGTTTCCATATTACCCAAACACATTTTCATACGCACACGCAAATTGAATCTCTAGTGGACTTCGATTTTTGGCCAAAATGAGTACCATTTTGTATATATATGATCCATAAGACCAAGGTTGCAAAAACCGCTACTCGGGCAGTACTTGGTCGGGACATTTACTCGGCAACTCGGGGAGTACATGTTGACCATGTTTGACTTTGACTGATTTTGACTGATTTTCCGAGTAATCCCGAGTTTTGGCTGAACTTTGACCGATTTTCCGAGTAATCCCGAGTTGTGGTCGAATCTCGACCGATTTTTCTAGTAATTCGGAGTTTGACCGAGTACTCCCCGAGTTGCAAAAACCGAGTAGTCAACGAGTAATTCCGAGTTTTGAATAGTAGAGACATTACCTAGTGAAAAACCATTGTAGTTTATAGGAATAAAGGTGTAGGTATTGAAACCATCTGGCGGATTATATGTTTGATTACTAAGCATAAACGAAACTCCAATAATCCCGGTCCTATTGAAACTCGGTTCGCCAGATGGAAAAATCGCCACATCGATCACAAGATAATCTTCCAGATTTTTACTAGGATTCGATACCATAACTGAATCTACTGGGAGTTTCGCAGTCTGATATGCTGCAATTAACGATTCGCGAAACGTATTGTAGAGAGTCACGTTATCAAGTGTAGAGAACGAAGGAACTTTGAATATAAAAATCCCCTTCAATGGATACGCACATTGACAGTTTTGACTCGGAACAAAGTCTGAACCACACGAAGGTGGCTGACAGTTGTTATATGCAGTCGAAAATGTTGCACTAGTATTCAGCGGAAGAGAGCAAAATTTGTATGTCGCCCCGGTTTCATAGCATATGGTATTATCAACCAGTCTGTAATGGAAATATAATGTGTTTTAGCATAATATTTGAAAATAAATAAACGACTTAAAAAAATCATAATGGTTCGAAAACTTACATTAAATCAAAAGTATAGTCGTTTTGCTGGGTGAAGTTTGTAATTAGGTTTGACCGAAGATCAACAAGTTCAAGTTGCTTGCTAGGACTCGAGCTAATATCCAAGGTGCCATTTATCAGGTTATTGCTTAAATCACTGCCAAAAGAACCATTGCAAATGAACAGATCTTAGCAAGTATAGAATTTATAGTTTTATTTCAATTTCAGCATATTAATTAACTATTAGGATTTTTCTAATACAACCCTAAGTAATGTCGTTAACGTGAATATATATATATATATATATATATATATATATATATATATATATATATATATATATATATATATATATATATATATATAAAACTTGTACATTTCAGTAACCGCCAATAAAAAGTCAATATTAACTGCTAGGTACAACATATTATTATATTAATGCATGTTAACGAAAGTCAGGCCGGGTCGTTAGAAAAATCGTAACTAATAAACTTACACATTCTGTAACTGAGGAAAACTGAAGAAGGCAGCAGGGAGTTCTCCTACAAGCTTTGTATCCTGCATCTTACTGCCATAATAACAACCCGAGATAATAATATTTTAACAAATTAAGGTCCTCGGGCTCACATTACGATGCTAAAGATTTGTAACAATTTTCTTATAGAGTCATCAACGATTGCAGACTTGAAAACCATGATGGAACACTGGACTGATCGAAACTATTATTGCTCAAGTCCCTGGATAATTGAAATAACATTAGAATTTTCTTGATGTCATTATTCAAACGAACAACACAACAGGTTCTATAATGTGTTGCTAGTTACTTACACAGAATTAAGTAAGTTCAAGCCTGTGAGATCTGGTATAGGGCCGGTTAATCTGTTGTTTGACAGCGACCTACAAAATAATTATATGGAAAATCATATATCTTGTTATATTTAGTACAAGAAACAAACTAAGTGTTTAAAGTTGCGGATGCTTACAAGTCGGTCAGATTGGTAAGTCTGTTGATGTTTGAAGGAACTTGTTCAGTCAAATGGTTTCTATCAAGTCGCCTGATGCCATAACAACACATTCAGGTAATAAATGTCAAAACTTTTTTAAAGAAAATATTTGGGTAAGTAGAGATATACTTACACGATCTCCAAGGACACCACGAGTCCAAGTGTTGACGGAATGGCACCCGTAAACTTGTTGTTCTCAAATAACCTGATCAGTAAAAGTTATTTTCCATTAAGGGCTTTTGTTTCACTAACCTTACTTTCTGATTCTTTCTGATTAAAATTAAAAGAAAAACAAATATAATTATTCGGCTGAAACATACAGATGATAAAGAGTCATCTCAGAATGGAAGAGCCCTGACAGAATTTCACCTGAAAGCTGGTTGTCTCCGAAGTGACTGAAATGAATGAAACAAAAGGTGAGTTTCGTTAAATTGAGCAGATTTAAGGTAGATAATGGGTTAACATACAAGTGTTTGGCGTTTGTTAGCAGATCAAGGCCCGGTGTTGTCCCATTAGAAACTGGTATACTCCCACTTAGATCGTTTGCAGAGAGATCTAGCCAATAAAGATTCTTTAGATTACCAATGGAAGCTGGAATGGATCCACCGAAACTATTGGAGTTCAGTGACCTGTGCAATAAAAAAAAAGAGAGTTGACGATGCGATCTAACACACAACCCGCATAGAGTTGAAAGAGTCAAAATAACATTTTGTTAGTCAAGTAGCTTATATAATTAAGGTGAAGATTATCAGTTTCCTAACATATGTATGTTTTCATATGCCATCTGTTGTTGTACTTGTAGACCCAACCGCGTTATGTATGCTAAGCATAATCATTGCATATGAAACCATCATCTCTCTCACGTACATAGCTAATGTGGGCGGGGTTGCAAAAATTGCTACCCGGGGAATAATCGGTCGATACTTTTTAGGGAGTCCTCGACAACTCGGGGAGTACTCGGATGTTGACCAAGTTTGACTTTGGCTGATTTTGACCAAGTTTTGACCAATTTGAATGATTTTCCGAGTAATCCAGAGTTTTGACTGATTTTCCGAGTAATCCGGAGTTTTTGCCGAATTGGCCGAGTTTGGCCAATTTTGATTGATTTTCCGAGTAATCCCGAGTTTGGCCCAAAATCTGGCCGAGTTTTGACCGATTTTCTGAGTAATCCCAGTTCTACAGCACTTTCTGTGGGATTTATATACCTAAAATAGTTGGTAGGGGATCGTGAGTTTCTTACAGGGAGTAAAGTCTCTGTAGATTTCCGATGGTGCTGGGAATTTGACCGGAGAATCCGCAACCTACAAGGGCTCTGAAGAACAACATGAATAGTTAGTTAGGTGTTGGGAATAAGACCAAAGCTATGTGTTCTCATAGTATAATAACCTACAGGTTTGTTAATTTTGTCAAACTTCCAATTCCCGGACTGAGTGATCCCGTCAAACCTGTATTGTAAGATAGATCCCTGCACAAAGGACCAAGCGTAAGATTTGCCGACAAAAGACCAATATTACCAAAGCGTCATATACTACCGGAGAATGGAAAAACGTACAGAATCTGCAATTCAGTTAGCTGTCCAATATCTCCAGGGAGTTCACCTTTTAGCCCCATGCTTACTAATTTTCTGAGAAATAAAAAAAAAAAATGATGGTAAATAGAGAATAATGAGACTTTTAGTGTTGACTAATGGTGAAAACCGGACTCACATGGAAGTCACACGAGAGTTGGTGCAGCTGATGCCGATCCAACCACCACTACACGGGTCCGAGCCATCCCAGTTGAGTGTTGGGTTCTCCCAAGCAGCCTTTAGAATTGTCAGAATAGTAACTACACCATACAAACATTATTTAGACTATTTTGTGATGGCATACAAAAACAATATCGAATAAAACAAAAAGAAAGATCAAGTAGCAAACTTTATGCATTCATCATATCAAATAAGCAGATGAAACAAAACTAAAAGGAGAAAAAAAAAAAAAAACTGAACTTACAATCTGTATTCTGAGTTGTTTTAGAAATTTGTATGAATAAGAACGATATTACAAAAAGTTTAACAACTCTTGAACTCATTTCTTAAAAGTAATGCAGATTCAAAGTGGCAAGAAAACTGAAACACACAAATCAGTTAAGGCATATTGATAGCAAGTTTTATACCAACCATTGACTTCATTTACAACAATTATACAATATAGGAGTACAATGTCTTGAAAAGGCATAAATTGATGGATTAATATTTTAAGTGGAATAAGAGCGTAGGAAAATTATTGTGGGAAGACATGCAAGGTCAACTATAGTTTATCTTGCTCTCACTCTGGTACCTTAAACTAAGAGTTGTGTACAGTTTTAAATATTTTTTTATTGACAGTTGATTTTGTTTAGTTAAATAAGATAATGTGTCACATTGGAGTGTGTTGAGGGTTTGGACTTTGGAGAATAAGAATGTGTCAAACCTGCAAGTATTATTATTTTAGGTGGGTTGTTTGAGAATAAGTATTTTATTTATTTATTATTATTTATTTTTTTTGTACAGGGTTTTGTAAAGTATAATATTAAGATTAATATAAGAATATTTTGTTGTTACTTGCTTACTTCCTGAATTAAGCTTTAGAGAACATTTGGAATAGGAGTGAGAAAGAGCGACTTGTATTTTCTTCTTCTTCAAAGATCAAAGATCCACGATCTTCGTCTTCAATCCGCATCTATAGGAGATCGATCGATCTGGATTCGCAGAGTTGTGAGTTTCTCATTTCTCAGCTCCACTGACGAATTGTGAACAGTAATTAAGCAAACGTGTGTCGGAGTCTGAGGAGAGACCGAAATAGACAGAGGGAAATTATCATCGGCGGAAAATTATCATCGATTCAGGGTTTCAACTTCACAACACTCAATTCAGGTTGCGATCTCTCGAATTTCACCGAGTAATCGTGTATCATGGTGTCCAAGAAGAAGAAAAAGCACCAAGATATAACGGCGACTGCTACTAGGGTTTTGCGAAACCGATCGGTTAGTCGTGGAACAGCGGATGCGGCTTCTAAAAGTGGAGAAGTGTCTTCATCTGATTCTGATGGGGATCGTTCATCTCAGATTATGGATGATGTCGTACGTTCCAATCTGATGGTAGATGAAGTTGATCAGCCAAATAAAAACGAGGGAGATGTGCCAATTGACCAACCTGGGAAGGATAATCGTGATTCGGAGGGGATGGTTCTGAAAACCTATAGTTCTAGAAAGAGGAAGGGTAAAGTGAACCATCTGATTGATGTTGGGGATGGTCCGTCTAAAGAAAAGAAGAGTGCTCAATTTGTTCCTTATGCCGGTGATTCTTCTATTCCTGCTAATGAAAAAATTCTCCCTGAAGTAATTAAAAAACGCAAGGGTAACAGGAAAAAAGGTGGGTATGGTAAGAATTCTGCTGTAACTGATCATTCTATTGATGATATTGTAGTTAGTAACGATGATATTATTGCTAAATCTATTGGTGAAACAATTGCTGTTGCTAAACCTACTGTTTCTGCTAGTCCTGTTGTATTCTTTAAGAGTTCAAAAGATAGTAGTTATAATGAGGTTGATGTAAATCTAGTGGCTGCTGCTGAAAATGGTCTTTAAGTTATTTAAGAATGATGGTTTTAGAGAGTCAATTGTTGTTCCTGATGATTTCTCCCAATTTACATTGGGTGGCAATGTAACATTAATGAATACGCAGGATAATAATAGTGGTGATAAAGATAATGTTGTTTCTGGGATTAAATCTACAACAATGGAAGGGGTTAAGACTAGTGATGGGCAAGACAATACAAATACTAAAACTCCAAGAGCATGGGTAAATCCAAACATCACTTTTGCTGACTTCTTAATATAAGAATATTTTGTTTGGACATAATAGTCTTTGGTAGTTGATAGCCATTCTTTTAGCAGCAAAAATTGACAACACATCTATCATTTTCAACTAAACTAAACTAAACAGTATGTTTTGCATCAATGTATAACTCTGTAAATTGAAGGAAAAAAATCACTTTTATTCTATCGTTGTTTTTATTATACTTTTGATTTTGATCATTTGGTAATGCTCAGTTTACCGGTCAAAGCATTTGACTTGACATTATTAACATTTTTATATATGTTTATAAATTAATTAATGGATTCTAAAACATAGTCAAGGACTTAGAATCTGCTGTATGATTAGATTCATTCATTTCGAATCAAGTGTACTTGTTATTCACTTTATAAATCGAAACTAGCAAAATACACAATTCTTTATAGAAAGGTGCAAATATAAACAAAATTAAAGCAATGAATTCAGCAAAAATGTTCCAAGACCTTAGTCATGATTTCGACACCGATGACAAGTTGACCTATATCTATTGGAGGTTAAAAACAAGTCATATTGGCAAATGGTAATAGGATAACAATAAGCAAGTTGTAACTAGTTAAAGAAAGATTAATATTACCCAACTTAGATTATAATAATTGAAAAATGTAAATATATGACAAATGGAAGAAAAAAAGATGCATTTTATATGCACTTATTAACATCAAGTAAACGGACTGAAAGGAAACAATACCAGGAAAACATCATCTCCAATAGCATATTTTCCAGCAAATTTTTGCAGTAACTTATCGAGTGCTGCAACATGGTAATTACTATGCATTAATAAAATTGATATCCATATTTAGCACATATATGTATGTAAACACTATCATCTACAATCTACAAATATAAAATATGATCACATTTAAACTAATATAATTTGTGTACCATATATGACACACAAATTAATGAAAGTTCCCAGAATTATAAACCCCGGTGAACCTAATGGCACTTCAACCATTTCGACCCTGTGATGACCCGGAAAATTTTTGACTTATTTAACCAATTCTCTATTCGATTTATTATTTTAACACGCAAAACAAAGTCTCTTAGATTGAGTCTCAAAATTTTAGAACTGTTTCATATATACAATTACCTTTGATTACTCTCGACGATTCATGAACAATTATATATATATATATATATATATATATATATATATATATATATATATATATATATATATATATATGTATATGTACAAGTAAAAACGACTTTCCTACAGTAAAACCCTATTTGCTACCGTAAAAATTACTTTGCTACAGTAAAACACTATTTGCTACAGTAACACTATTTGCTACAGTAAAACACTATTTGCTACAGTAAAAACCCTATTTGATGTCGACGAACTAGCAAACAAAAACAGAAAAGGCGGCCATGCGATCGCATGGCAAAAACACTGAAAACTCATGCGATCGCATGAGCTACAGTATATCGAAAAGTACTATAAAAGGTCAGTTTTACTCGACGATTTTTTTTCAATTCATTCTTATTCTTCTTCTGTACTTAAAATTTATATTTATAATTTTAATTATAATTTTAATTTTAAGTTTAATAATAATAAAGTATATTCGAGGGTATTTTTAATTCGGGTTTCAAACCGTTTTAAAATAAGGAAATATTGGGTATTGTTCGGGGTATTGTTCTTGAATCCAAGGCCAACCATACAGTCGTCTACCATCATTACGTCTACGCAATTTGCCTACAATATTGAGTCTCAATATTGAATCGTGAGTTATAGTCTCCCTTTTTAAATACTTTAAATATTTTTGGGCTGAGAATACATGCAATTTATTTTAAACGCAATAAGACACAAGTACATACTAAATTCTACACTGAGTTAAACCGAAAATCCCTTAGCTTTGGTAACTAGTAGCTGCCAGTACATAGGATATGGACTGGTGGGCGCGAATAATTGTATATGGATCCATAGGGCTTGACATCCCCGTCAGAGCTAGAGCGCTAGCCTTTTAACGGACGTATGTTATTTGAGTTTAAGACACGTTGGTTTGCGTGTATTAAAACGAATGGGGTAATTATCACTATAGTGTTAAGTTTAGTTACCATGGTGCTCTGTTAGGTAGAATCTATTGATAAACTTTTGATGAAATCTTGTGGTCTATCTTTATATATGTTTATGACTCGAGCAATTAAACCTATAACTCACCAACATTCGTGTTGACTTTTTAGCATGTTTTATTCTCAGGTCCTTAGAATGCTTCCGCTGTGATGTGCTTGTTGCCTGCATGGAGTCTCTCATGCTTTGTACAAAGTTTATTGCATTCAAAATAAAACTGCATTGTGTAATAAATAATTGGACTGTGATGTCAACCTGTAAATTAAAGACTTATGTATTTCGGGGTTTTGCTTATACCTAAGCATTCGCCCACATGTTTATAACTTTCTATGTTTAGAAAGTCACTTATTTTAATGAATGCAATATTTTATCAAAACTTATCATATAGAGGTCAAAACCTCACTGTGGAATCAATGATTAACGTGCCGCGTCAATAGCGATTTTGATGGGTTGTTACAGTTGGTATCCGAGCTTGAGGTCATAGGGAACCAGAAATTACATTAGTGCGTTTAACTGGTAATTGTTAGGATGCATTAGTGAGTCTGGACTATGACCATATCTGTTTTTACTGATTTTTGCTTATTATTTGGTCAAAAACATTATATGTGATATATTTATATGCTAACGTAATTGTTGTTTCAATTATGTGATAGATGACTTCTTCTAATCCTATCATTTTGTACGACTCGGAATCGGAAACTGAATCTATTCTATCCACAACTGAAAAGGGCGTTCCAATACCTATTAAAGAAGAAATTGTGTTAGCCGGGGAATCTCAACTCCCGGTAAACCCAGAGGAGGTTCCAGCTCCACCCAGCTTTAGTTTTCCGGAGCTACAGTATCGTTGGCATGGACCCATGATCCCTGGAGTAAACGAGGATCATCCATTTCTAAACAAATATGGACATTGGTCCAGATATACCACCGACGGGCGGGTTGTGCCGATTACGCCTGGCAGATTTCGGTTCATGACCACCGGTACATATTCTCGCAGTTCGTCATCATATTCTCCTACACATGACTCAGACAGTTCGTCATCAGACGAGATCAGTAAGGAGGAGGATTTCGCTAATGAAATAAAAGAGGTCACTAAGGAGAAATTCCAACTTGCTATAGATAATAAAAACAACCACAATAATAAAAAGTCCTTAATTATTAAAAAGGAACAGGACCATTCGATCCGTAACCATCCTTATTGTATTAAACCCACTGAGGTAACGGGTACCTCAAAACCCCAACCAAAAATAAAATACACTGCCAGAATGTCTGTCGGACCATGTGCACACAAACAATTGGCAGAGAGAACCAAATGGGAAGAAGTTTCTGATAGTTCTGAATAAACGACCTCGCAACCATAAATCTTCCATGCGTTATTCTATTGCTTATGTGTGCTACTCTATCTTGTTATGTAGAATAATCATATGTAAAATATCGGTATTGTATGGTATTGTATTATTTTGGTTTATTAATAATAAATGCATGGAATGATTATTTGTATTATTACTACTTCTTATTATTATTACATAATAACGTAGTAACTCGCTATAATTTTTCATAGTGGAATATTATTAGGATTTTAGTAGTTAATTCCTTGTACTAGCTATTATGTATGAACTTAACGGGTAGGTAATACCCTAGAAATAATTATAAAATGCTAATAAGAAGAAAAGACTTTTATAATAATCGGTTCATATTATTAATATGCTACGATTAACTATTGACAACTCATTTTACCTATAATATTCTATATGATTAAATTATATCTGTTGTGTTTATTGAAGAAACATGTCTCAAATGTCGGATGCTGAGTTTGAGCAACTAGTCGAGAAACGTGTGAATGAAAGAATTGCTGCAGCCGAGGCAGCAAAGGCAACAGCCGAAGCAGCAGCCAAAGCAGCAGCCGTAAACACAAACTCACGAAACGGATGCTCATACAAAACTTTTCAAGGATGCAAACCACAGACATTTAGTGGAACCGAGGGACCAGTCGGTCTAACCCGATGGTTTGAAAAGATGGAGTCCGTTTTCAAAATCAGTAATTGTGCGAACGGAGACAAGTCAAAGTATGCTTCGTGCACGTTGCAAGACGGTGCACTTACTTGGTGGAACAATTATGTTAAAGCAGAAGGAATAGATACGGCATATGATATCTCTTGGGAAGAACTGAAAAAGATGCTAATCGAGGAGTACTGTCCTCGAAACGAGATCAGAAAAATGGAATCTGAGTTACGTAATCTGAATGTTATCGGCGCGAATCTCAATAACTATGAAAAGCGTTTCATGGAACTAGCCTTGTTGTGTCCCGAATTGGTGCCAAACGAGAAACGAAAGATAGAAATGTATATTGACGGTTTATCGATCAATATCAAAGGAAATGTTACATCGTCCAAACCAAATACGATGCAGGAAGCCATGACAATGGCACACCAACTCATGGACCAGATCACAGAGAGTTCGATTAAGGCACCAATTACCGAAGTCAAGACAACTGAATGAAAGAGGAAATGGGAAGACTATAAGGGCAAAAGTACTCAACTGAAGAAACAAGAAACTTTTAAAGGTAAACAAGATGGGGCAACTGCTAGTCCAAACTATAAGGGACCCCATCCGTTCTGCAAAAGATGTTACACACATCATGCAGGTTATTGCCAATTGGTCTGTGATAAGTGCAACAAGAAAGGACATGTGGCGAAAGATTGTTATGCCACCGTTTCTGAAGTAAAGACAAAATCGACCGATGTCAAGAAATGTTATGGATGCGGGAAGTCTGGTCACTTTATAAATCAATGCCCTGATAAGGAGAAGAACAAAGAACCCGCACGTGGGAGGGCATTTAATGTTAGTGCCAGTAAAGCACGTGAGGATCCTAATCTTGTCACGGGTACGTTTACCATTAATAATCAACTAGCTTCTATTATGTTTGATACGGGTGCTGATAGAAGTTATATGTGTAAAGACTTTAGTTCTAAACTAAAATGTGCATCATTGACTCTAGACGATAAATATACTATCGAATTAGCTAATGGTAAACTAATAAAAGCTGATAAAATTTGCCATGGTTGCGAAATAAATCTCGCTGGTGAAACCTTCAAAATCGATTTGATACCCGTAGAATTAGGAAGTTTTGACGTAATCGTTGGCATGGACTGGATGTCCAAAACAAAAGCGGAAGTTGTTTGCGCTGAGAAAGCAATCCGCATCCCTCGTAAGGATGAAACGTCATTAATGATTTATGGGGAGAAGAGCAACTCAAAGCTGAACTTTATCAGCTGTATGAAGGCCCAGAAACTTATAAGAAAAGGTTGTTATGCTATTCTGGCACACGTAAAGAAGATCGATACTGAAGAAAGAAGCATTGATGACATGCCGGTTGTAAGAGAATATCCTGGAGTATTTCCAGAAGAATTACCGGGGCTACCTCCACACAGATGTGTAGAATTCCAGATTGATCTCGTACCAGGAGCTGCACCTGTAGCCCGATCTCCATATAGACTTGCACCTTCAGAAATGCAAGAATTACAAGATCAGTTGCAAGAATTATCGGACCGTGGATTTATTCGTCCCAGTTTTTCACCTTGGGGTGCTCCTATTCTATTCGTCAAGAAGAAGGATGGATCTATGAGAATGTGCATAGATTATCGAGAATTAAACAAATTAACGATCAAGAATCGGTACCCATTACCGAGGATTGATGATTTGTTTGATCAATTGCAAGGATCAAGTGTTTATTCCAAGATTGATCTACGCTCCGGATATCATCAGCTGAGAGTGAAGGAAGAAGATGTTCCTAAAACCACGTTCAGAACCCGTTACGGTCACTATGAATTTTTAGTCATGCCTTTTGGATTAACTAATGCTCCAGCAGTATTCATGGATCTAATGAATCGCATCTGTAGAACGTATTTAGACAAATTTGTCATTGTTTTTATCGACGACATATTGATTTACTCGAAGAACAAGGAAGAACATGAGCAACACTTAAGACTGGTACTGGAGGTACTCAAGAAAGAAGAACTGTACGCAAAATTTTCGAAGTGTGATTTCTGGTTACAAGAAGTACAATTTTTGGGCCATGTTGTCAGTAAACATGGAATTAAAGTTGACCCTGCCAAGATCGAAGCCATTAGTAAATGGGAAACACCGAAGACTCCAACATAAATCCGCCAATTCTTAGGTCTTGCTGGTTACTACCGAAGATTCATTCAAGATTTCTCTAGAATCGCCAAACCCTTAACCGCATTGACTCAAAAGGGAAAGAAGTATGATTGGTCCACGGAACAGGAATCCTCATTCCAGTTATTAAAGAAGAAGTTAACGTCTGCACCCATTTTGTCATTACCAGAAGGAAATGATGATTTGGTGATCTATTGTGACGCTTCGCGCCAAGGTTTAGGATGTGTATTAATGCAATGCACAAAAGTTATCGCATATGCCTCACGACAACTAAAAATTCATGAAAAGAACTATACGACGGACGATTTAGAACTTGGAGCAGTAGTTTTTGCACTCAAAATATGGAGACACTATCTATATGGCACCAAGTGTACAGTGTACACCGACCATAAGAGTCTTCAGCATATTTTTGATCAAAAACAACTCAATATGAGGCAACGTCGCTGGGTAGAATTGTTAAACGATTACGATTGTGAAATCCGTTACCACCCCGGAAAGGCTAATGTTGTAGCTGATGCCCTAAGTCGGAAAGAAAGAGTAAAACCTCTTAGGGTCCGAGCTTTGAATATTACAATTCGTACTGATCTCACAAAGCAAATTCAAGCAGCACAGTTAGAAGCTTTAAAAGAAGAAAATGAAAAAGGCGAAATGAGCAAAGGGTTAGAAAAACAACTTGAAGTAAAAGCCGATGGAACCCTGTATTTTGCTGGTAGGATATGGGTACCAAAACATGGTAACCTAAGGCAACTAGTACTGGATGAAGCACACAAAACGAGGTACTCAATTCACCCAGGAAACGGGAAAATGTACCACGATCTCAAGAAGTTTTATTGGTGGCCTAATATGAAGACAGAAATTGCTACTTATGTAAGCAAATGTTTGACGTGTGCAAAGGTCAAAGCTGAGCACCAAAAGCCGTCAGGATTACTGCAATAACCAGAAATTCCACAGTGGAAATGGGAAAGAATAACCATGGATTTCATTACGAAATTGCCAAGGACTGCAAGTAGTCATGATACTATTTGGGTGATAGTTGATCGTCTAACTAAATCAGCTCACTTCCTACCAATAAAGGAGACAGACAGTATGGAAAGATTAGCACGCCTATATTTGAAGGAAGTAGTTTCCAGGCATGGTGTACCCATCTCCATCATATCTGATCGCGACACCCGATTCACATCACGTTTTGGCAATCATTACAAAAAGCATTGGGAACTCGATTAGATATGAGCACCGCTTATCACCCACAGACAGATGGTCAAAGTGAAAGAACAATACAAACATTGGAAGACATGTTACGGGCATGCGTGATTGACTTTGGAACCAGTTGGGATCAACACTTACCGTTGGTAGAATTTTCATACAATAACAGCTATCATACGAGCATCAACGCAGCGCCATTTGAAGCACTTTACGGTAGAAAGTGCAGATCTCCTATATGTTGGAGTGAAGTAGGAGAAAGACAACTTACTGGACCAGAAATTATTCACGAAACCACCGAAAAGATCATTCAAATACAACATCGATTGAAAACGGCCATGAGTCGCCAAAAGAGTTATGCTGATGTAAGAAGAAAACCGCTAGAATTTCAAGTGGGCGACAAAAGTCATGTTGAAAGTGTCACCCTGAAAAGGCGTTGTACGATTCGGTAAACGAGGAAAGCTAAGTCCTAGGTACGTAGGACCCTTTGAAATCACCGAAAGAATTGGAGCAGTTGCTTATCGATTAAAGTTACCGCAAGAACTTAGTAGTGTTCATGACACATTTCACGTGTCAAATTTAAAGAAATGTTTAGCTGAAGAGGAAGTCGTAATTCCTCTTGACGAAATACGAATCAATAATAAACTCCATTTTATCGAAGAACCTGTTGAAATCATGGACCGTGAGGTCAAACAATTAAAACAAAGCAAAATACCTATAGTTAGGGTTCGTTGGAATGCTAGACGAGGACCAGAGATTACTTAGGAACGTGAGGATCAAATGAAGCAAAAGTATCCACATTTGTTCACTGATATCGCTCATAAAACAGGTACTACTCAAAATTTCGGGACGAAATTTTCTTTAACGGGGAGGTTATGTGATGACTCGGAAAATTTTTGACTTATTTAAACTAATTCTCTATACGATTTATTATTTTAACACGCTAAACAAAGTCTGTTAGATTGAGTTTCAAAATTTTAGAACTGTTTCATATATACAATTACCTTTGATTACTCTCGACGATTCATGAACAATTATATGTATGTATATATATATATATATATATATATATATATATATATATGTACAAGTAAAAACGACTTTCCTACAGTAAAACCCTATTTGCTACCGTAAAAATTACTTTGCTACAGTAAAACACTATTTGTTACAGTAAAACACTATTTGCTACAGTAAAAACCTATTTGATGTCGACGAACTAGTAAACAAAAACAGAAAAGGCGGCCATGCGATCGCATGGCAAAAACACTGAAAACTCATGCGATCGCATGAGCTACAGTAAATCGAAAAGTACTATAAAAGGTCAGTTTTGCTCGACGATTTTTTTTCAATTCATTCTTATTCTTCTTCTGTACTTAAAATTTATATTTATAATTTTAATTATAATTTTAATTTTAAGTTTAATAATAATAAAGTATATTCGAGGGTATTTTTAATTCGGGTTTCAAACCGTTTTAAAATAAGGAAATATTGGGTATTGTTCGGGGTATTGTTCTTGAATCCAAGGCCAACCATACAGTCGTCTACCATCATTACGTCTACGCAATTTGCCTACAATATTGAGTCTCAATATTGAATCGTGAGTTATAGTCTCCCTTTTTAAATACTTTAAATATTTTTGGGCTGAGAATACATGCAATTTATTTTAAACGCAATAAGACACAAGTACATACTAAATTCTACACTGAGTTAAACCGAAAATCACTTAGCTTTGGTAACTAGTAGCTGCCAGTACATAGGATATGGACTGGTGGGTGCGAATAATTGTATATGGATCCATAGGGCTTGACATCCCCGTCAGAGCTAGAGCGCTAGCCTTTTAACGGACGTATGTTATTTGAGTTTAAGACACGTTGGTTTGCGTGTATTAAAACGAATGGGGTAATTATCACTATAGCGTTAAGTTTAGTTACCAGGGTGCTTTGTTACGTAGAATCTATTGATAAACTTTTGATGAAATCTTGTGGTCTATCTTTATATATGTTTATGACTCGAGCAATTAAACCTATAACTCACCAACATTCGTGTTGAATTTTTAGCATGTTTTATTCTCAGGTCCTTAGAATGCTTCCGCTGTGATGTGCTTGTTGCCTGCATGGAGTCTCTCATGCTTTGTACAAAGTTTATTGCATTCAAAATAAAACTGCGTTGTGTAATAAATAATTGGACTGTGATGTCAACCTGTAAATTAAAGACTTATGTATTTTGGGGTTTTGCTTATACCTAAGCACTCGCCCACATGTTTATAACTTTCTATGTTTAGAAAGTCACTTATTTTAATGAATGCAATATTTTATCAAAACTTATCATATAGAGGTCAAAACCTCACTGTGGAATCAATGATTAACGTGCTGCGTCAATAGAGATTTTGATGGGTCGTTACAGTTGGTATCCGAGCTTGAGGTCGTAGGGAACCAGAAATTACATTAGTGTGTTTAACTGGTAATTGTTAGGATGCATTAGTGAGTCTGGACTATGACCATATCTGTTTTTACTGATTTTTGCTTTTTATTTGGTCAAAAACATTATATGTGATATATTTATATGCTAACGTAATTGTTGTTTCAATTATGTGATAGATGACTTCTTCTAATCCTATCATTTTGTACGACTCGGAATCGGAAACTGAATCTATTCTATCCACAACTGAAAAGGGCGTTCCAATACCTATTAAAGAAGAAATTGTGTTAGCCGGGGAATCTCAACTCCCGGTAAACCCAGAGGAGGTTCCAGCTCCACCCAGCTTTAGTTTTCCGGAGCCACAGTATCGTTGGCATGGACTCATGATCCCTGGAGTAAACGAGGATCATCCATTTCTAAACAAATATGGACATTGGTCCAGATATACCACCGACGGGCGGGTTGTGCCGATTACGCCTGGCAGATTTCGGTTCATGACCACCGGTACATATTCTCGCAGTTCGTCATCATATTCTCCTACACATGACTCAGACAGTTCGTCATCAGACGAGATCAGTAAGGAGGAGGATTTCGCTAATGAAATAAAAGAGGTCACTAAGGAGAAATTCCAACTTGCTATAGATAATAAAAACAACCACAATAATAAAAAGTCCTTAATTATTAAAAAGGAACAGGACCATTCGATCCGTAACCATCCTTATTGTATTAAACCCACTGAGGTAGCGGGTACCTCAAAACCCCAACCAAAAATAAAATACACTGCCAGAATGTCTGTCGGACCATGTGCACACAAACAATTGGCAGAGAGAACCAAATGGGAAGAAGTTTCTGATAGTTCTGAATAAACGACCTCGCAACCATAAATCTTCCATGCGCTATTCTATTGCTTATGTGTGCTACTCTATCTTGTTATGTAGAATAATCATATGTAAAATATCGGTATTGTATGGTATTGAATTATTTTGGTTTATTAATAATAAATGCATGGAATGATTATTTGTATTATTACTACTTCTTATTATTATTACATAATAGCGTAGTAACTCGCTATAATTTTTCATAGTGGAATATTATTAGGATTTTAGTAGTTAATTCCTTGTACTAGCTATTATGTATGAACTTAACGGGTAGGTAATACCCTAGAAATAATTATAAAATGCTAATAAGAAGAAAAGGCTTTTATAATAATCGGTTCATATTATTAATATGCTACGATTAACTATCGACAACTCATTTTACCTATAATATTCTATATGATTAAATTATATCTGTTGTGTTTATTGAAGAAACATGTCTCAAATGTCGGATACTGAGTTTGAGCAACTAGTCGAGAAACGTGTGAATGAAAGAATTGCTGCAGCCGAGGCAGCAAAAACAACAGCCGAAGCAGCAGCCAAAGCAGCAGCCGTAAACACAAAATCACGAAATGGATGCTCATACAAAACTTTTCAAGGATGCAAACCACAGACGTTTAGTGGAACCGAGGGACCAGTCGGTCTAACCCGATGGTTTGAAAAGATGGAGTCCGTTTTCAAAATCAGTAATTGTGCGAACGGAGACAAGTCAAAGTATGCTTCGTGCACGTTGCAAGACGGTGCGCTTACTTGGTGGAACAATTATGTTAAAGCAGAAGGAATAGATACGGCATATGATATCTCTTGGGAAGAACTGAAAAAGATGCTAATCGAGGAGTATTGTCCTCGGAACGAGATCAGAAAAATGGAATCTGAGTTACGTAATCTGAAGGTTATCGGCGCGAATCTCAATAACTATGAAAAGCGTTTCATGGAACTAGCCTTGTTGTGTCCCGAATTGGTTCCAAACGAGAAACGAAAGATAGAAATGTATATTGACGGTTTATCGATCAATATCAAAGGAAATGTTACATCGTCCAAACCAAATACGATGCAGAAAGCCATCACAATGGCACACCAACTCATGGACCAGATCATAGAGAGTTCGATTAAGGCACCAATTACCGAAGTCAAGACAACTGAAGGAAAGAGGAAATGGGAAGACTATAAGGGCAAAAGTACTCAACTGAAGAAACAAGAAACTTTTAAAGGTAAACAAGATGGGGCAACTGCTAGTCCAAACTATAAGGGACCCCATCCGTTCTGCAAAATATGTTACACACATCATGCAGGTTATTGCCAATTGGTGTGTGATAAGTGCAACAAGAAAGGACATGTGGCGAAAGATTGTTATGCCACCGTTTCTGAAGTAAAGACAAAATCGACCGATGTCAAGAAATGTTATGGATGCGAGAAGTCTGGTCACTTTATAAATCAATGCCCTGATAAGGAGAAGAACAAAGAACCCGCACGTGGGAGGGCATTTAATGTTAGTGCCAGTAAAGCACGTGAGGATCCTAATCTTGTCACGGGTACGTTTACCGTTAATAATCAACTAGCTTCTATTATGTTTGATACGGGTGCTGATAGAAGTTATATGTGTAAAGACTTTAGTTCTAAACTAAAATGTGCATCATTGACTCTAGACGATAAATATACTATCGAATTAGCTAATGGTAAACTAATAAAAGCTGATAAAATTTGCCATGGTTGCGAAATAAATCTCGCTGGTGAAACCTTCAAAATCGATTTGATACCCGTAGAATTAGGAAGTTTTGACTTAATCGTTGGCATGGACTGGATGTCCAAAACAAAAGCGGAAGTTGTTTGCGCTGAGAAAGCAATCCGCATCCCTCGTAAGGATGAAACATCATTAATGATTTATGGGGAGAAGAGCAACTCAAAGCTGAACTTTATCAGCTGTATGAAGGCCCAGAAACTTATAAGAAAAGGTTGTTATGCTATTCTGGCACACGTAAAGAAGACCGATACTGAAGAAAGAAACATTGATGACATGCCGGTTGTAAGAGAATATCCCAGAGTATTTCCAGAAGAATTACCGGGGCTACCTCCACACAGATGTGTAGAATTCCAGATTGATCTCGTACCAGGAGCTGCACCTGTAGCCCGATCTCCATATAGACTTGCACCTTCAGAAATGCAAGAATTACAAGACCAGTTGCAAGAATTATCGGACCGTGGATTTATTCGTCCCAGTTTTTCACCTTGGGGTGCTCCTATTCTATTCGTCAAGAAGAAGGATGGATCTATGAGAATGTGCATAGATTACCGAGAATTAAACAAATTAACGATCAAGAATCGGTACCCATTACCGAGGATTGATGATTTGTTTGATCAATTGCAAGGATCAAGTATTTATTCCAAGATTGATCTACGCTCCGGATATCATCAGCTGAGAGTGAAGGAAGAAGATGTTCCTAAAACCGCGTTCAGAACCCGTTACGGTCACTATGAATTTTTAGTCATGCCTTTTGGATTAACTAATGCTCCAGCAGTATTCATGGATCTAATGAATCGCATCTGTAGACCGTATTTAGACAAATTTGTCATTGTTTTTATCGACGACATATTGATTTACTCGAAGAACAAGGAAGAACATGAGCAACATTTAAGACTGGTACTGGAGGTACTTAAGAAAGAAGAACTGTACGCAAAATTTTCGAAGTGTGATTTCTGGTTACAAGAAGTACAATTTTTGGGCCATGTTGTCAGTAAACATGGAATTAAAGTTAACCCTGCCAAGATCGAAGCCATTAGTAAATGGGAAACACCGAAGACTCCAACACAAATCCGCCAATTCTTAGGTCTTGCTGGTTACTACCGAAGATTCATTCAAGATTTCTCTAGAATCGCCAAACCCTTAACCGCATTGACTCAAAAGGGAAAGAAGTATGATCTCTCCACGGAACAAGAATCCTCATTCCAGTTATTAAAGAAGAAGTTAACGTCTGCACCCATTTTGTCATTACCAGAAGAAAATGATGATTTCGTGATCTATTGTGACACTTCGCGCCAAGGTTTAGGATGTGTATTAATGGAACGCACAAAATTTATCGCATATGCCTCACGACAACTAAAAATTCATGAAAAGAACTATACGACGCACGATTTAGAACTTGGAGCAGTAGTTTTTGCACTCAAAATATGGAGACACTATCTATATGGCACCAAGTGTACAGTGTACACCGACCATAAGAGTCTTCAGCATATTTTTGATCAAAAACAACTCAATATGAGGCAACGTCGCTGGGTAGAGTTGTTAAACGATTACGATTGTGAAATCCGTTACCACCTCGGAAAGGCTAATGTTGTAGCTGATGCCCTAAGTCGGAAAGAAAGAGTAAAACCTCTTAGGGTCCGAGCTTTGAATATTACAATTCGTACTGATCTCACAAAGCAAATTCAAGCAGCACAGTTAGAAGCTTTAAAAGAAGAAAACGAAAAAGGCGAAATGAGCAAAGGGTTAGAAAAACAACTTGAAGTAAAAGCCGATGGAACCCTGTATTTTGCTGGTAGGATATGGGTACCAAAACATGGTAACCTAAGGCAACTAGTACAGGATGAAGCACACAAAACGAGGTACTCAATTCACCCAGGAAACGGGAAAATGTACCACGATCTCAAGAAGTTTTATTTGGTGGCCTATTTAACAACCCGTCCTAATCCTCCTGGACGAAGTCATCAACATTTGGTCCCATTGCGATGATCGACTCCAAGTAATGTCCTTAACATAAGCAAATGCACAGCGGAAGACTTATTTCGTACCTGAGAATAACATGCTTTAAAACGTCAACATAAAGTTGGTGAGATATATTGGTTTGATGCTAGCAGCGTTATAACAATGACCCACAAGATTTCATGTTTATACATAATACACTCCTCGTGTATGAAAAGTCGTTGAGCACTTGGTAACCATACTTAACATTTAAATCACAGCAGCATATTCTTAAATAAACCCTACACCGTACCAAGTATAGTAACGAAACGAAGTACTGTGCAACCGTTAAATGCTGGTCGTCCAGCCCAGTTGGGGTTGTCAGGCCCGATAGATCTATCAACAGGATTCGCGTTTACGCTCCTCACGTAAATATTAGCTACCAAGTATAAAGAAATATGCCATGGTACAACTCAACGTAGATTTATTTTTGATCACTTGTGTCCACATCGTAAATCATTTATAAAAACAGCGCATGTATTCTCAGCCCAAAATATTTAAAGTTTAAAAGGGGACTATATACTCACCATACTGTATTTTGTAGTAAAAATACATATAACACCATTGGTAACTTATATGGTTGGCCTTCGATTCACGAACCTATATTGTTCATATATATATATTAATACCTATACTTGTAATTGAACAAAGATGTATATTATTATTAGTAATATAATTTTTATCTTAATAACTTATATTCATTTTATATAAAAATAATAAGTTTCGTTATGTTGTATGTAATAAATATATTTATATTATATATATATATATATATATATATATATATATATATATATATATATATATATATATATATATATATATATATATATATATATATATATATATATATATATATATATATATATATATATATATATATCTATTAGTTAAAACATTACTTTAGTAATACTAAGATAATATTTGAAATAATAATAGTGTTAATACTAATGTTAATAAAAACGATAATATTATTTATAATTCTATTAATAAATATATAAATAATAGTTCTCATTAATCAATCTCATAATGATAATATCATCAGTTTTTAATAAATGAAAGATTTAATAATAATAATCATGAAAATATTAATTTTGGTAATAATACTTAATCCTTAATAATAATTATAAAGATATCTATTTTGTTAATTTTGGTAATAAATTTAATTATAACTATTCTAATAATCATATTAACAATAATAATAATAATAATAATAATAATAATAATAATAATAATAATAATAATAATAATAATAATAATAATAATAATAAGGTTTATACCTAAAAAGGTGAGAAAATAAACAAAAATGGCGCCTCCATGTCTCGAACCCGCGACCTCCTCTAACCCAACATAACACTTAACCGTTCTGCCATTTATATTTTTCTGATTAAAACCCCACTGTATTTTATTTTACCCCGTTTCAAATGTTCATCTTCTTCCTTGTTTAACAATCGACCAGGAACCCCAATTTAAACTAACCAGTAAATTAATTAATTAACCTTAGGACTTTACAGATCAAACAGAAACATTAAGTTCAGATAATTGGATTTATTCGTTACCAAAAATCAATTACAATAGAAAGAGAAATAAAAAAAACACTTACAGCCGTTTAAACTCATACATCAAACTCGAAGTTTAAAAGTGTTTCAGACCACGATTTCTGAGTAAAATATGGTTTAAATCCCTTTTAGAATCTATAGGAGCCGTCAATTTAACTTGATTCAAAATAGAAACTGCGAATTCGATCAAGAACATAAGTTTGACATTTTAAGTTTAGAAACTTTGATCCAAGAATTAGAATTCAAAACAGAGAATTCGATCTCGATAATTTAAAGAAAGTATCATTGAATCATTCCTAATCACACCACGTTTACAGAATTTAAAATGAACTTCGAATTCGTTTTATGACCAAATTCCTTGTAAACAGAGATTAACGTGTCTGTTTTATTAGTTCCTTTTTGTTTTAATTTTATGCTCAGCAACCTCTAAATTGATAAATGATATTGAGAGTAATAAACAGCTCGCAATTAATAAAAAAAAAAAAATGAAGTCGACATTGTGATTGATCAAGAACAGATACATAAGGTTAATTTATAATAGAGGTCACTAGAAAAAAAAAATTTGGACGGTAATGAGATAATATTTCAACAATTAGGTATAGTGATTGCCAATCAGATACAGTGTTGAGAATGATGGAAAAACAGAATCCTAATTGCCTGAGTTATATACGGATCATATATATCTATTTAGCCGTATTTATTCTTATTTATATATATAACTGTAAAAAAAATATTTGTATATAATTATACTGTATTATGTATATGCATTTATATATATCTGTACATATTAGTACTCATATATCTGAATTTATATTCTTATTTGCATTTCGTTTATATTTATATATTTAATAAAAGTTATGGATAAATTAATAATAATAATACCGGATAATGATAATGATATTAACTAAAAAAAATGGCAGTAATAATATTACACATAATACTAATTATAATGATATAACAAATTAAATGTATCAATTCTATATATTTAGATAGTAGTATACTAATATTAATAATGAAAGTAAATAATATAACATTTATATATTAAAAATTAAATATAAAATATTACAGTTTAGTAATCATAAATATTTAATATATTTAAACACGTTTTAAAATACACGTTGCACGTTAATTATATATATTCTAATAACTACTATTACAATTTACATTGTCTAACCAAGACATGTTAATATACAAGTTCTATTATATTGAACAAATATCGAAACCAACACGTTAAAGTAAAGTATTATACAGTTATTATATTACTACATATCATATATATATATATATATATATATATATATATATATATATATATATATATATATATATATATATATATATATATTCACATAAATGTTCGTGAATCGTTAGGCTTGGTCAAAAGGGTAACTAGTTATCCGAATATAGATTTCAAACTTTCTAGACTTAACATTAAGGTTTTTGCTTATCGTGTCGGAAACATATAGAGATTATGGTTTAAATTTGGTCGGAAATTTTCGGGTCGTTACAGTACCCACCCGTTAAAGAAATTTCGTCCCCGAAATTTGGTAGAGGTTGTCATAAATAACAATAGGAATGTTTTCATGACGAATATGAGGTAATAATAGAGTTTTATCATTATTGAAAGATATGGATAAAACGATTTGATCATGTAAGCGCACGAGTGAAGCTATCACAAATGAATGAATATGGAATTGTTTTAACCGATGACATGATTAGGGTTGATTTCCAGAATTTAAGGGATTAAAGAAAATCTTATGTAACAAGATTTGGCTCTTTAGGGATAAGAATCTTCTTTAACTTAATGTGGCAATCTGTTTTGATTTCTCTGTCGGATATTTCACTATAAATCTTTCTCCTCTGTTTTCTTATTTTCCACACCTTCTATTCTTGCTTCCTCTACTCATTCCTTAATATGCTTCATCCAATCCTGATTCTTATTATACTTCTAACTTTCATATCTTTCATTCTTCTCTTTCATCTGCCGCCAGAAGAATCTATTCACTTTTATGATTTTCTTGGTATTATAATGTTTCTAATTCTCCCGTGTCTTTACGTTGCAATACGTATTGATATACACGGTTTGTAATTTCTGAGTGGTTGTTGAGTTTGATATCTTCCCTTATATTTCGATGTTCCTGCTTCTGTCTTCTATAATCATTGTCATCCACGGTTAATACTCTCTTCTATTTGCTTCGATTTATACTCCAATTTCTATTTCGGGACATTGTCCCTTCGTTTCTTCTTCCCGTCCTCAAGTCAAGCGAGTAATGATCCGAAATTCGTAGGTATGAACATAGCTAATGCTCTTAGAAGAAATGGTAATGGCACGATTTTGATTTGTCCAATTACCAGAATATCCTGGAAAAGATCGAACTATCAAAACGATATGTTCCTAATACGTTTGGGGATTAGATAGAATGTAAGAGCCGTGTAACATGGCACATGATGACGGTACTGTGAATCATCACATTCCATTAGGAACTTAACATGACTTACTGTAATATAATGAAGTTGATCAAGTTTCATTATATTATACTAATTCATGCATCAATTCCCAACACTGCTTCAGAACATTCCTATTTTAAACTCGAAGGTTTTAGAACTTAGAAACTAACACAGTTTCTTTTATATTGTAACGCAGATATTACGGAGGAATAAATGATCTCAGATAAGGATAGCTGTGAAAATATTTTCAGAAATATTGAGAATATTTATAATGAAAGATATGATAATATCTTGGAATTTCTAATGTCGAAGGGTGATGATGAAGATTGACCCGTAAGGGTTTAGATTCAGAAGCAAGATGTTTGCTACGGAATCGTCATGATTTTTTTTATTTTTTTTATGTACAAGTTTAGTCCTTGTAATTTGTTCAGAGTCTCTTTCACGGTTTGCTCAATCCGGTTTTCAGTACCAAATTTTCTATCGAGCGTTCCTACTTCCTTCTTTTATCATCAACTTTTGGTCATTATGACTGTCTACAACATACTGCTTCGTCAGCATTTCAAAAACTACTTCATAGTTCAAGACATTTTTCAGAAACTTCACATTCGGGGTATGAAATTCTTAGAGATAAACGTCATAAGTATAGCTGAAGAAGTTCTGCCAGATTTTCAAAATACGACTTGCGGATTCCGTCAAAAGGATGCTGAGCTGCTGGTACATGATGTCGTGAAAGGTTCTCCAGTAACGACGGCGAAAGGACAACGTATTTTATATCGAGATGATAATAAGACTAGTTTTACTGAGAAGTCAAAGTGGAGCTGTGATAAAAGTGGCTAATTTGGAAAGAAATTGCAAAGTTATTTTGGGTAATAATAACACTAAAGGAATTTACACTGCTACGTGTTGACTCAGTTTCCGAGAGTTTTCAGGTGCATAACCATATGCATGAATCTTTCTTCCGTAGACGAGGTGCGACTGGTTCAACTTCTCGATCGAGGCATTTTCAAGAATCATGAAAAGTTGTGAATGCGAATTGTAATCGTCAAGATACGAATGAGGTTTAAAATGGAATCAAGTGGTAAACTTGAAGAATTGTTTATTTTCATATGTTATAATCAGCATTTTAACTCATTTTAATTGTCCAAAGTTAGCAGTCCAATAGTCCGATTGTCCAATGGTTCAATAGATTCATATATAAATTAGATATATATAATGTTCGAATTACTTAATACGTATCGTGACCCGTGTACCGGTCTCGGTGTCGATCACAACTCAAAGTATATATATATTTTGGAATCAACTCCAACCCTGTATAGCCAACTCCCACCTTCACATATAGAGTGTCTACGGTTGTTCCGAAATATATATATAGATGGGTCGATATGATAAGTTGAAACCTTGCATACGTGTCCCGTTATTTAAAGTGCATAAAATAAATAAATGTATATCATGACCCATTATACAACGTGTTGTCTCAGAATTAATCCGACGTATTGTTGTACATGTGTCCCGACAGTGCAGAAATTTAAATTGCGAGAATGTAAATTGCGATAAATTAAATGTTAATCAGTTAGCTGGGAACAGTTAGCCGGAACAGTTAGCGTGGAATCCTTAACAGATTTTCAATTAGTTAATTCGTGTGTTTCTAACAATTTTTAATTTGTCCAATGTTTCTTCTTTATGCCACTTGTTGGATTCGGATAGGTAAAAATTCAAATATGAAATTTGAATGGAAATGGTTATTCTGTGATGAACGGATACGTATATCGGTGATTGTAAATGACCGTTGAATCAGATTCAAAGAATGTACGGTGTAACTTGTTAATGTGAATTTTAAATATTCCTTGGGTACTACCCACCCGTTAAAATATTTTCATCATTAACAGTTTGTACGAAAGAATTTTTAATTACGATCTTTATGAAAATATACTTGCATATATATTTTCTTCAGATGTAATTATGGACTTAATGAGTCAATAAGATTTTAAACTCATTTGATTTATCATTAATAGTGAATTACATGATCTCTAAAACATTAGAGATTTCATAATCACCATGTCGAACGAAGATAAATGAAGTAGAACGATACGTGAAGATAATCTATGTAGAACCGTATGTAGAACGAAGTTCATACTCAAAGTACGGATATTGAGACGTGTGAGGTTGATATCCGAGATACAGATTGTGATGTTGAGATTTAAGGCGCGGTTGTGATTAGGGTGATAAAGGTACTGTCGGTGTTGACGATGGTAATACGGATTATGCTGCTGGTGCTGCTGTTGGTGTTTGTAACCTTCGCACCATATTCTCCAAAGCCACTACCCGAGCACGGAATTCGTTGACTTCTTCTATTATACCGGGATGATTGACGGTTGGAACGAGCGAATGAACAAGATTCAAAATATGGGATAGTATGTAATCATGACGAGATACTCTGGAAATGAGCGAGAAAATGATGTTTCAAATAGGTTCGCCGGTAAGTGCTTTCAGGTTCATTGCCAAGAGAAAGTCGATGAATGGAATAGTTCTTCGATGTGAAATAATTTTCGAATATAGGATGATATTCTAACTACATAGAATATCTATATATATATAACACTAAGGATTTTGTAGACTACAGAAGAACCTACGGCATTTGTCAGGCAGGTCTACAGATGCGCTAAGATATGAATTATCAGATACGCTAAAATATGAATTTCGTCTATACACTATCGATGCACTGAATGTAGTAGAACGTGTCTAGACTTGAGAATGATAAGCAAGCAATTTCCTAAGGATGATAAGCAGATGGTTTCCGACTAGAAATGATAAGCAAAACTTTTTGGCAGGTAGACATGGTCAAAGTCCAGACTCACTAATGTATCCTAACAACTACCAGTTAGACACACTAATGCAAGGCCTGGTTCACTAAGACCAACGCTCTGATACCAACTTTAACAACCCGTCCTAATCCTCCTGGACGAAGTCATCAACATTTGGTCCCATTGCGATGATCGACTCCAAGTAATGTCCTTAACATAAGCAAATGCACAGCGGAAGACTTATTTCGTACCTGAGAATAACATGCTTTAAAACGTCAACATAAAGTTGGTGAGATATATTGGTTTGATGCTAGCAGCGTTATAACAATGAACCACAAGATTTCATGTTTATACATAATACACTCCTCGTGTATGAAAAGTCGTTGAGCACTTGGTAACCATACTTAACATTTAAATCACAGCAGCATATTCTTAAATAAACCCTACACCGTACCAAGTATAGTAACGAAACGAAGTACTGTGCAACCGTTAAATGCTGGTCGTCCAGCCCGGTTGGGGTTGTCAGGCCCGATAGATCTATCAACAGGATTCGCGTTTACGCTCCTCACGTAAATATTAGCTACCAAGTATAAAGAAATATGCCATGGTACAACTCAACGTAGATTTATTTTTGATCACTTGTGTCCATATCGTAAATCATTTATAAAAACAGCGCATGTATTCTCAGCCCAAAATATTTAAAGTTTAAAAGGGGACTATATACTCACCATACTGTATTTTGTAGTAAAAATACATATAACACCATTGGTAACTTATATGGTTGGCCTTCGATTCACGAACCTATATTGTTCATATATATATATTAATACCTATACTTGTAATTGAACAAAGATGTATATTATTATTAGTAATATAATTTTTATCTTAATAACTTATATTCATTTTATATAAAAATAATAAGTTTCGTTATGTTGTATGTAATAAATATATTTATATTTTATATATATATATATATATATATATATATATATATATATATATATATATATATATCTATTAGTTAAAACATTACTTTAGTAATACTAAGATAATATTTGAAATAATAATAGTGTTAATACTAATGTTAATAAAAACGATAATATTATTTATAATTCTATTAATAAATATATAAATAATAGTTCTCATTAATCAATCTCATAATGATAATATCATCAGTTTTTAATAAATGAAAGATTTAATAATAATAATCATGAAAATATTAATTTTGGTAATAATACTTAATCCTTAATAATAATAATTATAAAGATATCTATTTTGTTAATTTTGGTAATAAATTTAATTATAACTATTCTAATAATCATATTAACAATAATAATAATAATAATAATAATAATAATAATAATAATAATAATAATAATAATAATAATAATAATAATAATAAGGTTTATACCTAAAAAGGTGAGAAAATAAACAAAAATGGCGCCTCCATGTCTCGAACCCGCGACCTCCTCTAACCCAACATAACACTTAACCGTTCTGCCATTTATATTTTTCTGATTGAAACCCCACTGTATTTTATTTTACCCCGTTTCAAATGTTCATCTTCTTCCTTGTTTAACAATCGACCAGGAACCCCAATTTAAACTAACCAGTAAATTAATTAATTAATCTTAGGACTTTACAGATCAAACAGAAACATTAAGTTCAGATAATTGGATTTATTCGTTACCAGAAATCAATTACAACAGAAAGAGAAATAAAAAAAACACTTACAGCCGTTTAAACTCATACATCAAACTCGAAGTTTAAAAGTATTTCAGACCACGATTTCTGAGTAAAATATGGTTTAAATCCCTTTTAGAATCTATAGGAGCCGTCAATTTAACTTGATTCAAAATAGAAACTGCGAATTCGATCAAGAACATAAGTTTGACATTTTAAGTTTAGAAACTTTGATCCAAGAATTAGAATTCAAAACAGAGAATTCGATCTCGATAATTTAAAGAAAGTATCATTGAATCATTCCTAATCACACCACGTTTACAGAATTTAAAATGAACTTCGAATTCGTTTTATGACCAAATTCCTTGTAAACAGAGATTAACGTGTCTGTTTTATTAGTTCCTTTTTGTTTTAATTTTATGCTCAGCAACCTCTAAATTGATAAATGATATTGAGAGTAATAAACAGCTCATAATTAATAAAAAAAAATAAATGAAGTCGACATTGTGATTGATCAAGAACAGATACATAAGGTTAATTTATAATAGAGGTCACTAGAAAAAAAAAATTTAGACGGTAATGAGATAATATTTCAACAATTAGGTATAGTGATTGCCAATCAGATACAGTGTTGAGAATGATGGAAAAACAGAATCCTAATTGCCTGAGTTATATACGGATCATATATATCTATTTAGCCGTATTTATTCTTATTTATATATATAACTGTAAAAAAATATTTGTATATAATTATACTGTATTATGTATATGCATTTATATATATCTGTACATATTAGTACTCATATATCTGAATTTATATTCTTATTTGCATTTCGTTTATATTTATATATTTAATAAAAGTTATGGATAAATTAATAATAATAATACCGGATAATGATAATGATATTAACTAAAAAAAATGGCAGTAATAATATTACACATAATACTAATTATAATGATATAACAAATTAAATGTATCAATTCTATATATTTAGATAGTAGTATACTAATATTAATAATGAAAGTAAATAATATAACATTTATATATTAAAAATTAAATATAAAATATTACAGTTTAGTAATCATAAATATTTAATATATTTAAACACGTTTTAAAATACACGTTGCACGTTAATTATATATATATTCTAATAACTACTATTACAATTTACATTGTCTAACCAAGACATGTTAATATACAAGTTCTATTATATTGAACAAATATCGAAACCAACACGTTAAAGTAAAGTATTATACAGTTATTATATTACTACATATCATATATATATATATATATATATATATATATATATATATATATATATATATATATATATATATATATATATATATATATATATATATATATATATATATATATATATATATATTCACATAAATGTTCGTGAATCGTTAGGCTTGGTCAAAAGGGTAACTAGTTATCCGAATATAGATTTCAAACTTTCTAGACTTAACATTAAGGTTTTTGCTTATCGTGTCGGAAACATATAGAGATTATGGTTTAAATTTGGTCGGAAATTTCCGGGTCGTTACAGCCTAATATGAAGACAGAAATTGCTACTTATGTAAGCAAATGTTTGACGTGTGCAAAGGTCAAAGCTGAGCACCAAAAGCAGTCAGGATTACTGCAACAACCAGAAATTCCACAGTGGAAATGGGAAAGAATAACCATGGATTTCATTACGAAATTGCCAAGGACTGCAAGTAGTCATGATACTATTTGGGTGATAGTTGATCGTCTAACTAAATCAGCTCACTTCCTACCAATAAAGGAGACAGACAGTATGGAAAGATTAGCACGCCTATATTTGAAGGAAGTAGTTTCCAGGCATGGTGTACCCATCTCCATCATATCTGATCGCGACACCCGATTCACATCACGTTTTGGCAATCATTACAAAAAGCATTGGGAGCTCGATTAGATATGAGCACCGCTTATCACCCACAGACAGATGGTCAAAGTGAAAGAACAATACAAACATTGGAAGACATGTTACGGGCATGCGTGATTGACTTTGGAACCAGTTGGGATCAACACTTACCGTTGGTAGAATTTTCATACAATAACAGCTATCATACGAGCATCAACGCAGCGCCATTTGAAGCACTTTACGGTAGAAAGTGCAGATCTCCTATATGTTGGAGTGAAGTAGGAGAAAGACAACTTACTGGACCAGAAATTATTCACGAAACCACCGAAAAGATCATTCAAATACAACAGTGATTGAAAACGGCCATGAGTTGCCTAAAGAGTTATGCTGATGTAAGAAGAAAACCGCTAGAATTTCAAGTGGGCGACAAAGTCATGTTGAAAGTGTCACCCTGGAAAGGCGTTGTACGATTCGGTAAACGAGGAAAGCTAAGTCCTAGGTACGTAGGGCCCTTTGAAATCACCGAAAGAATTGGAGCAGTTGCTTATCGATTAAAGTTACCGCAAGAACTTAGTAGTGTTCATGACACATTTCACGTGTCAAATTTAAAGAAATGTTTAGCTGAAGAGGAAGTCGTAATTCCTCTTGACGAAATACGAATCAATGATAAACTCCATTTTATCGAAGAACCTGTTGAAATCATGGACCGTGAGGTCAAACAATTAAAACAAAGCAAAATACCTATAGTTAGGGTTCGTTGGAATGCTAGACGAGGACCAGAGTTTACTTGGGAACGTGATGATCAAATGAAGCAAAAGTATCCACATTTGTTCACTGATATCGCTCATAAAATAGGTACTACTCAAAATTTCGGGACGAAATTTTCTTTAACGGGGAGGTTATGTGATGACCCGGAAAATTTTTGACTTATTTAAACTAATTCTCTATACGATTTATTATTTTAACACGCTAAACAAAGTCTGTTAGATTGAGTCTCAAAATTTTAGAACTGTTTCATATATACAATTACCTTTGATTACTCTCGATGATTCATGAACAATTATATGTATGTATATATATATATATGTACAAGTAAAAACGACTTTCCTACAGTAAAACCCTATTTGCTACCGTAAAAATTACTTTGCTACAGTAAAACACTATTTGCTACAGTAAAACACTATTTGCTACAGTAAACCACTATTTGCTACAGTAAAAAACCTATTTGATGTCGACGAACTAGTAAACAAAAACAGAAAAGGCGGCCCTGCGATCGCATGACAAAAACACTGAAAACTCATGCGATCGCATGAGCTACAGTAAATCGAAAAGTACTATAAAAGGTCAGTTTTGCTCGACGATTTTTTTTCAATTCATTCTTATTCTTCTTCTGTACTTAAAATTTATATTTATAATTTTAATTATAATTTTAATTTTAAGTTTAATAATAATAAAGTATATTCGAGGGTATTTTTAATTCGGGTTTCAAACCATTTTAAAATAAGGAAATATTGGGTATTGTTCGGGGTATTGTTCTTGAATCCAAGGCCAACCATACAGTCATCTACCATCATTACGTTTACGCAATTTGCCTACAATATTGAGTCTCAATATTGAATCGTGAGTTATAGTCTCCCTTTTTAAATACTTTAAATATTTTTGGGCTGAGAATACATGCAATTTATTTTAAACGCAATGGATACAAGTACATACTAAATTCTACACTGAGTTTAAACCGAAAATCCCTTAGCTTTGGTAACTAGTAACTCCCAGTACATAGGATATGGACTGGTGGGCGCGAATAACAGTATATGGATCCATAGGGCTTGACATCCCCGTCCGAGCTAGAGCGCTAGCTTTTTAACGGACGTGTGTTATTTGAGTTTAGGACACGTTGGTTTGCGTGTATTAAAACGAATGGGGTAATTATCACTATAGCGTTAAGTTTAGTTACCAAGGTGCTCTGTTACGTAGAATCTATTGATAAAGGTAATATTCAAGAACTTCCAAGCCATCAAAGAACTATCTTAATGATGTTCAATTTCTATCTTAATTCGAGTAATAATCTTACTTGAACTTGTTTTTGTGTCATGATTCTATTTCAAGAACTTCCAAGCCATCAAAGATCCTTTGAAGCTCAAGTTACTTTTTCATCATTTCCAGTAGGTTTACCTACTAAACTTGAGGTAGTAATGATGTTCATAACATCATTCGATTCATATATATAAAACTACCTTATTCGAAGGTTTAAACTTGTAATCACTAGAACATAGTTTAGTTAATTCTAAACTTGTTTGCAAACAAAAGTTAATTGTGACGATCGCTCCAAATCCATATGGACGAATACGTCATTCATCGATTTCATTGCGAGGTATTTGACCTCTATATGATACGGTTTGTAAACATTGCATTCTTTTGAAAATGCACACCATAAATGAATATTTAAATCAAATGTTTTCGACATCTGATGATTTCTATATATAGAAAATCACCGTAAATAATAGTTTACAATAATACTTTCGTTGGCAATGTAGTCAAAATAAGATACATAGTGATGATTTGGTGAATGCAACGTTTTCTTGAAAAATATGCCATGTAAGACTCCATGCACATAGCTTGTCTACCATATAAGCAAACAGCGGAAGACTTCTAGGAAACCTGAGAATAAACATGCTAACAAGTGTCAACACAAAGGTTGGTGAGTTCATAGTTTTATTGTTTAGTATAATCTGTATGTAAAGGTGGATCACAAGATTTCAGTTGTTTCATCCAGAAATGTTTATCAATAGATTTCAGTAGGTTATCTTTCTAAATCAAGGTAATATTCATATTCAAGCTTTGATTCAATTTCTATAACTATAACTATCTTAATTCGAGTAATAATCTTACTTGAACTTGTTTTTGTGTCATGATTCTATTTCAAGAACTTCCAAGCCATCAAAGATCCTTTGAAGCTCAAGTTACTTTTTCATCATTTCCAGTAGGTTTACCTACTAAACTTGAGGTAGTAATGATGTTCATAACATCATTCGATTCATATATATAAAACTACCTTATTCGAAGGTTTAAACTTGTAATCACTAGAACATAGTTTAGTTAATTCTAAACTTGTTCGCAAACAAAAGTTAATTGTGACGATCGCTCCAAATCCATATGGACGAACACGTCATTCATCGATTTCATTGCGAGGTATTTGACCTCTATATGATACGGTTTGTAAACATTGCATTCTTTTGAAAATGCACACCATAAATGAATATTTAAATCAAAGGTTTTCGACATCTGATGATTTCTATATATAGAAAATCACCGTAAATAATAGTTTACAATAATACTTTCTTTGGCAATGCAGTCAAAATAAGATACATAGTGATGATTTGGTGAATGCAACGTTTTCTTGAAAAATATGCCATGTAAGACTCCATGCACATAGCTTGTCTACCATATAAGCAAACAGCGGAAGACTTCTTGAAAACCTGAGAATAAACATGCTAACAAGTGTCAACACAAAGGTTGGTGAGTTCATAGTTTTATTGTTTAGTATAATCTGTATGTAAAGGTGGATCACAAGATTTCAGTTGTTTCATCCAGAAATGTTTATCAATAGATTCTACATAACAGAGCACCCTGGTAACTAAACTTTAATGTTATAATGATAAATACCCCATTAGTTTTAATACACGCAAACCAACGTATCCTAAACTCAAATAACACACGTCCGTTAAAAAGCTAGCGCTCTAGCTCGGACGGGGATGTCAAGCCCTATGGATCCATATATTGTTATTCGCGCCCACCAGTCCATATCCTATGTACTGGCAGTTACTAGTTACCAAAGCTAAGGGATTTTCGGTTTAAACTCAGTGTAGAATTTAGTATGTACTTGTATCCATTGCGTTTAAAATAAATTGCATGTATTCTCAGCCCAAAAATATATTGCAAAAGCAATTAAAAAGGGAGCAATGAAACTCACCTTAGCAGCATATAAAGTCGTTCACCAAAATGTGATCGAAACTCGGATTACCAAATAACCGTAGATCTCAACCTAGAGAACATATGTTGGTCAATAAATGTCTATCAAGCTAGGTCATGTCATACTGTATCACAATCCTAATGCTCGAGATTGACATACAAAAGTTATCCAAAGTCGTTTCAAAAAGTCAATTTTGACAGTTGTTTAACAAAACGAGACGTACCTTATATAAGGATTCATTTACTCGGTTGGTAATATTCAAAAATCCAATTTATCAATCTTATAAACAAGTTGTTTAAATCTTAATTGCAGATTCAAAAGCAATTTCAATTAACGTCAATCATAATTCAGTTGCTCATATCTTTTAATCCGTTCATCGAAATTATTCGATTTCTAAATGAAAAGTTATTGATTTTTCGCCAGCTTTACAAAAACATGTATATCATATACCTTTTACCAGTAATATATGTATTTAATTCGTGATTCATTATAAACTGTTTAACGACGAAATTTAGCATACAAGCATATATAAATATATATACTCGAGCACTAGACATGGATACACAGTTAATGTATAAAAGATAAGATATGAATGCTTACGTATCAATATTGTGATTTAATATTGCAGGAAAGTACGTAGACGCAACGAAGATAATAAACACTAGGTTTGACTTGAGAACAATACCCTTGAACATTACCCATAACCTCCATAGTTATAACCCATAGTTTCCTTAGCTTTAACCCGCTCGCAAACCCATTTCAAAAGTGACCCGCTCTTGGCCTCGTCGTAGTATTTTATGTACTAATACTACTAATAATAATAGGATTAATAATAATGTTAATCTTATTAATAATAATAATAATAATAATAATAATAATAATAATAATAATAATAATAATAATAATAATAAATTAAGTAAAATAAATAATATACGGAGTAATGGTGGTGTAACACTGCACCGTAATTCGATGCTTTTATAGGATGTAGCCTGCAACAGTACCCCATACGATCGCATGAGTTTTCAGTGTTTTTGCCATGCGATCGCATGGCCGCTTTATCCGTTTTTGTTTGCTATTTCGTCGACATCAAATAGTATTTATTGTAGCAAATAGTGTTTATTGTAGCAAATAGTGTGTTACTGTAGCAAAATAGTGTTTTAATGTAGCAAGTCGTTTTCACTGTAGCACTGTAGCAAAGTACGGTTTCACTGTAGTAAATAGTGTTTCACTGTAGCAAATAGTGTTTTACTGTAGCAAAGTCGTTTTCACTGTAGCACTGTAGCAAAGTACGGTTTCACTGTAGCAAATAGTGTTTTACTGTAGCAAATAGTGATTTTTGAAAACACTGTAGCTTTTCGGGTACTGTAGCAATTCGAAAATACTGTAGCAAATTAGTGTTTTACTGGTTTATCTTAAACGTTTTAGTTAACTTATCTAAATATCAATCAGATAATCAACCCTATAAGGTTAATGCACAGTATCATTTTCATAACACTTTGTTACGTTTTCAAGTTATAGTATATATATGTATCTATTTACATATAATTGTTCGCGAATCTTTGAGAACAATCGAAGGGTATTTGAATAGTTTAAAATTTTGAGATTCAACTTCATAAACTTTGCTTATCGTGTCGGAAACGTTAAAGATTAAGTTTAAATTTGGTCAGAAATTTCCGGGTCATCAAAGTACCTCCCCGTTAAAGAAATTTCGTCCCGAAATTTGAGTGAGGTCGTCATGGCTAACAATAAAAATGTTTTCATGACGAATATGTGTTGATAAATAGAATTTTTATCACCGTTGAATAATATGGATAAAACAATAAAAAGCGTATGAGGGAAGTTATCGTGATAGTGTGAAATGGAGAATAGAGATGCGTCTTATCTCTTGACGTAATAACGATCGATTTTCCGGAATTTAAGGAATAAAAATCTTGATTATCTAAATAAGATTTGATCCTTCGGAATTTGCTAAAATTAGGATTTTCTTTGATTAAAAGCGTAATCTGCCTCGATTGCTATGTCTGATATTTCACTATAAATTGACCTCTTCCGTTTCATTTATTTTCACCACTCCTATAATCTTCTTCTTTATTTAATACTTCTTAATAGATTGTGAAAATGCTTCATCCAGTTCTGATTCTTGATATACTCCTAACTTTCATATCTATCATTCTTCTTTTTCATCTGCCGCCGGAGGAATCTATTCACTTTTACTATACTCTAGGCTTTATAGTGTTTTTAGTTCTCTCGTGTCTTTACGTTGCAATACTTATTGATATACATGGTTTGTGATTTATGTGTTTTTATCGGGCTTTATATTCTTCGTTATATTTCGGAGCTTCATGCTTTCATTTTCTCTTCCCGACTTTAAGTTAAGCGAATAATGGTCCAGAATTCGTAGGTATGAATTTCAGAATGAACATAATTAATGTTCTAAGAAAGAAACGGTAATGGCACAATCTGACTTGTCAAATTACCAGAATACCTCGAAAAAGATCGAATCATCAAAAATATTTTCTTGATATGTTTAGAGGTTAAATAGAATGAAAGAGTTATGTAACATGGTTCATGATGAGGGTATGATCTGTGAACCTTTATCACGTTCCATTAGAAACTCAGCATGACTTACTGTAATATAATCACGTTGATCAAGTGTCATTATATTATACTAATTCATGCTTCAGTTCCCAACACTACTTCAAAACATTCATATTTTAAATTTGAATGTTTCAGAATTTAGAAACTAAAATAGTTTCTTTTATGATGTAACACAGATAGCGCGAAGAGATGAATGGTTTCTGATAAGAATAGTTATGAAGATATCTCCAGAAATATCGAGGATATTTATAATGAAAGATACGATGATATCTTAGAATTTCAAGATATCTGGAATCAAAGAATGATGCGAAAAGTTTGTCTGTGAAGGTTTAGAATGAGGAGTAAGGTGTTTGCTAACGATTTTAGCAGACACTGAATCATTTGGATCCTTTGAAGGTAGATTTCGTCTTTGTGATTTGTCCATGTGATGACACGGAAATTTTTTGACTTATTTAAACCAATTCTCTATACGATTTATTATTTTAACACGCTAAACAAAGTCTGTTAGATTGAGTCTCAAAATTTTAGAACTGTTTCATATATACAATTACCTTTGATTACTCTCGATGATTCATGAACAATTATATGTATGTATATATATGTACAAGTAAAAACGACTTTCCTACAGTAAAACCCTATTTGCTACAGTAAAAATTACTTTGCTACAGTAAAACACTATTTGCTACAGTAAAACACTATTTGCTACAGTAAAACTATTTGATGTCGACGAACTAGCAAACAAAAACAGAAAAGGCGGTCATGCGATCGCATGGCAAAAACACTGAAAACTCATGCGATCGCATGAGCTACAGTAAATCGAAAAGTACTATAAAAGGTCAGTTTTGCTCGACGATTTTTTTCAATTCATTCTTATTCTTCTTCTGTACTTAAAATTTATATTTATAATTTTAATTTTAAGTTTAATAATAATAAAGTATATTCGAGGGTATTTTTAATTCGGGTTTCAAACCGTTTTAAAATAAGAAAATATTGGGTATTGTTCGGGGTATTGTTCTTGAATCCAAGGCCAACCATACAGTCATCTAACATCATTACGTCTATGCAATTTGCCTACAATATTGAGTCTCAATATTGAATCGTGAGTTATAGTCTCCCTTTTTAAATACTTTAAATATTTTTGGGCTGAGAATACATGCAAATGCTTTATTAACTGTTTTACAATATTTTTATGCGTGAGTTTCATTTGCTCCCTTTTTAGTTGCTTTTGCAATCTATATTTTTGGGCTGAGAATACATGCACTTTATTTTTAAACGCAACGGATACAAGTACATACTAAATTCTACACTGAGTTTGAACCGAAAATCCCTTAGCTTTGGTAACTAGTAACTGCCAGTTAGAAGAACTGGTGGGCGCGAGTAGTAGTATATGGATCCATAGGGCTTGATATCCCCTTCCAAACTAGAACACTAGCCTTTTAACGGACGTATGTTATTTGAGTTTAAGACACGTTGGTTTGCGTGTATTAAAACGAATGGGGTAATTATCACTATAGCATTAAGTTTAGTTACCAGGGTGCTCTGTTACGTAGAATCTATTGATAAACTTTTGATGAAATCTTGTGGTCTATCTTTATATATGTTTATGACTCGAGCAATTAAACCTATAACTCACCAACATTCGTGTTGACTTTTTAGCATGTTTTATTCTCAGGTCCTTAGAATGCTTCCGCTGTGATGTCCTTGTTGCCTGCATGGAGTCTCTCATGCTTTGTACAAAGTTTATTGCATTCAAAATAAAACTGCGTTGTGTAATAAATAATTGGATTGTGATGTCAACCTGTAAATTAAAGACTTATGTATTTCGGGGTTTTGCTTATACCTAAGCACTCGCCCACATGTTTATAACTTTCTATGTTTAGAAAGTCACTTATTTTAATGAATGCAATATTTTATCAAAGCGTATCATATAGAGGTCAAAACCTCACTGTGGAATCAATGATTAACGTGCCGCGTCAATAGCGATTTTGACGGGTCGTTACAGTTGGTTTTCGAGCTTGAGGTTATAGGGAACCAGAATTTGCATTAATGTGTTTAACTGGTAATTGTTAGTATACATCAGTGAGTCTGGACTATGACCATATCAGTTTTTACCGATTTTTGCTTATCATTTTGTCAAAAACATTATATGTGATATATTTATATACTAACGTAATTGTTGTTTCAATTATGTGATAGATGACTTCTTCTAATCCTATCATTTTGTACGACTTGGAATCAGACACTGAATCTATTCTATCCACAACTGAAAAGAGCGTTCCAATACATATTAAAGAAGAAATTGTGTTAGCTGGGGAATCTCAACTTCAGGTTAACCCAGAGGAGGTCCCAGCTCCACCCAGCTTTAGTTTTCCGGAGCCACAGTATCGTTGTCATGGACCCATGATCCATGGAGTAAATGAAGATCGTCCATTTATAAACGAACATGGACATTGGGCCAGATACACCGCCGACGGGCTGGTTGTGCAGATTACGCCTGGCAGATTTCGGTTCATGACCACCAGTACATATTCTCGTACACATGATTCAGACAGTACGTCATCATATTCTCCTACACATGACTCAGACAGTTCGTCATCAGACGAGATCAGTGAGGAAGAGGATTTCGCTAATGAAATAAAAGAAGTCACTAAGGAGAAATTCCAACTTGCTATAGATAATAAAAACAACCACAATAATAAAATGTCCTTAATTATTAAAAAGGAATATGACCATTCGATCCGTAACCACCCTTATTGTATTAAACCCACTGAGGCAACGGGTACCTCAAAACCCCAACCAAAAATTAAATACACTGCCGGAATGTCTGTCGGACCATGCAAACACAAACAATTGGCAGAGAGAACCAAATGGGAAGAAGTTTATGATAGTTCTGAATAAACGACCTCGCAACCATAAATCTTCCATGCGCTATTCTATTGCTTATGTGTGCTACTCTATCTTGTTATGTAAAATAAGCATATGTAAAATATCAGTATTGTATGGTATGGTATTATTTTGGTTTATTAATAATAGAAGCATGGAAGGATTATTTGTATTATTAATACTTATTATTATTATTACATAATAACATAGTAACTCGCTATAATTTTTCATAGTGGAATATTATTAGGATTTTAGTAGTTAACTCCTTGTACTAGCTATTATGTATGAACTTAACGGGTAGGTAATACCCTAGAAATAATTATAAAATGCTAATAAGAAGAAAAGGCTTTTATAATAATTGGTTCATATTATTAATATGCTACGATTAACTATTGACAACTCATTTTACCTATAATATTCTATATGATTAAATTATCTCTGTTATGTTTATTGAAGAAACATGTCTCAAATGTCGGATGCTGAGTTTGAGGAACTAGTCGAGAAACGTGTGAATGAAAGAATTGCTGCAGCTGAGGCAGCTAAAGCAACAACCGAAGCAGCAGCCAAAGCAGCAGCCGTAAACACAAACTCACGAAACGGATGCTCATACAAAACTTTTCAAGGATGCAAACCACAGACGTTTAGTGGAACCGAGGGACCGGTCGGTCTAACCCGATGGTTTGAAAAGATGGAGTCCGTTTTCAAAATCAGTAATTGTGCGGACGAAGAAAAGTCAAAGTATGCTTCGTGCACGTTGCAAGACGGTGCATTTACTTAGTGGAACAATTATGCTAAAGTAGAAGGAGTAGATACGGCATATGATATCTCTTGGGAAGAACTGAAAAAGATGCTAATCGAGGAGTACTGTCCTCGAAACGAGATCAGAAAAATGGAATCTGAGTTACGTAATCTGAAGGTTTTCGGCGTGAATCTCAATAACTATGAAAAGCGTTTCATGGAACTAGCCTTGTTGTGTCCCGAATTGGTGCCAAACGAGAAACGAAAGATATAAATGTATATTGACGGTTTATCGATCAATATCAATGGAAATGTTACATCGTCCAAACCGAATACGATGCAGGAAGCCATGACAATGGCACACCAACTCATGGACCAGATCACAGAGAGTTCGATTAAGGCACCAATTACCGAAGTCAAGACAACTGAACGAAAGAGGAAATGGGAAGACTATAAGGGCAAAAGTACTCACCTGAAGAAACAAGAAACTTTTAAAGGTAAACAAGATGGGGCAACTGCAAGTCCAAACTATAAGGGACCCCATCCGTTCTGCAAAATATGTTACACACATCATGCAGGTTATTGCCAAGTGGTCTGTGATAAGTGCAACAAGAAAGGACATGTGGCGAAAGATTGTTATGCCACCGTTTCTGAAGTAAAGACAAAACCGACCGATGTCAAGAAATGTTTAGGATGCGGAAAGTCTGGTCACTTTATAAATCAATGCCCTGATAAGGAGAAGAACAAAGAACCCGCACGTGGGAGGGCATTTAATGTTAGTGCCAGTGAAGCACGTGAGGATCCTAATCTTATCACGGGTACGTTTACCGTTAATAATCAACTAGCTTCTATTATGTTTGATACGGGTGCTGATAGAAGTTATATGTGTAAAGACTTTAGTTATAAACTAAAATGTGCATCATTGCCTCTAGACGATAAATATACTATTGAATTAGCTAATGGTAAACTAATAAAAGCTGATAAAATTTGCCATGGTTGCGAAATAAATCTCGCTAGAGAAACCTTCAAAATCGATTTGATACCCTAGAATTAGGAAGTTTTGACGTAATCGTTGGCATGGACTGGATGTCCAAAACAAGAGCGGAAGTTGTTTGCGCTGAGAAAGCAATCCGCATCCCTCGTAAGGATGAAACGTCATTAATGATTTATGGGGAGAAGAGCAACTCAAAGCCGAACTTTATCAGCTGTATGAAGGCCCAGAAACTTATAAGAAAAGGTTGTTATGTTATTCTGGCACACGTAAAGAAGATCGATACTGAAGAAAGAAGCATTGATGACATGCCGGTTGTAAGAGAATATCCCGGAGTATTTCCAGAAGAATTACTGGGGCTACCTCCACACAGATGTGTAGAATTCCAGATTGATCTCGTACCAGGAGCTGCATCTGTAGCCCGATCTCCATATAGACTTACACCTTCAGAAATGCAAGAATTACAAGACCAGTTGCAAGAATTATCGGACCGTGGATTTATTCGTCCCAGATTTTAACCTTGGGGTGCTCCTATTCTATTCGTCAAGAAGAAGGATGGATCTATGAGAATGTGCATAGATTACCGAGAATTAAACAAATTAACAATCAAGAATCGGTACCCATTACCGAGGATTGATGATTTGTTTGATCAATTGCAAGGATCAAGTGTTTATTCCAAGATTGATCTACGCTCCGGATATCATCAGCTGAGAGTGAAGGAAGAAGATGTTCCTAAAACCGGGTTCAGAACCCGTTACGGTCACTATGAATTTTTAGTCATGCCTTTTGGATTAACTAATGCTCCAGCAGTATTCATGGATCTAATGAATCGCATCTGTAGACCGTATTTAGACAAATTTGTCATTGTTTTTATCGACGACATATTGATTTACTCGAAGAACAAGGAAGAACATGAGCAACACTTAAGACTGGTACTTGAGGTACTCAAGAAAGAAGAACTGTACGCAAAATTTTAGAAGTGTGATTTCTGGTTACAAGAAGTACAATTTTTGGGCCATGTTGTCAGTAAACATGGAATTAAAGTTGACCCTGCCAAGATCGAAGCCATTAGTAAATGGGAAACACCGAAGACTCCAACACAAATCCGCCAATTCTTAGGTCTTGCTAGTTACTACCGAAGATTCATTCAAGATTTCTCTAGAATCGCCAAACCCTTAACCGCATTGACTCAAAAGGGAAAGAAGTATGATATCTCCACGGAACAAGAATCCTCATTCCAGTTATTAAAGAAGAAGTTAACGTCTGCACCCATTTTGTCATTACCAGAAGGAAATGATGATTTCGTGATCTATTGTGACGCTTCGCGCCAAGGTTTAGGATGTGTATTAATGCAACGCACAAAAGTTATCGCATATGCCTCACGACAACTAAAAATTCATGAAAAGAACTATACGACGCACGATTTAGAACTTGGAGCAGTAGTTTTTGCACTCAAAATATGGAGACACTATCTATATGGCACCAAGTGTACAGTGTACACCGACCATAAGAGTCTTCAGCATATTTTTGATCAAAAACAACTCAATATGAGGCAACTTCGCTGGGTAGAGTTGTTAAACGATTACGATTGTGAAATCCGTTACCACCCCGGAAAGGCTAATGTTGTAGCTGATGCCCTAAGTCGGAAAGAAAGAGTAAAACCTCTTAGGGTCCGAGCTTTGAATATTACAATTCGTACTGATCTCACAAAGCAAATTCAAGCAGCACAGTTAGAAGCTTTAAAAGAAGAAAACGAAAAAGGCGAAATGAGCAAAGGGTTAGAAAAACAACTTGAAGTAAAAGCAGATGGAACCCTGTATTTTGCTGGTAGGATATGGGTACCAAAACATGGTAACCTAAGGCAACTAGTACTGGATGAAGCACACAAAACGAGGTACTCAATTCACCCAGGAAACGGGAAAATGTACCACGATCTCAAGAAGTTTTATTGGTGGCCTAATATGAAGACAGAAATTGCTACTTATGTAAGCAAATGTTTGACGTGTGCAAAGGTCAAAGCTGAGCACCAAAAGTCGTCAGGATTACTGCAACAACCAGAAATTCCACAGTGGAAATGGAAAAGAATAACCATGGATTTCATTACAAAATTACCAAGGACTGCAAGTAGTCATGATACTATTTGGGTGATAGTTGATCGTCTAACTAAATCAGCTCACTTCCTACCAATAAAGGAGACAGACAGTATGGAAAGATTAGCATGCCTATATTTGAAGGAAGTAGTTTCCAGGCATGGTGTACCCATCTCCATCATATCTGATCGCGACACCCGATTCACATCACGTTTTTGGCAATCATTACAAAAAGCATTGGGAACTCGATTAGATATGAGCACCGCTTATCACCCACAGACAGATGGTCAAAGTGAAAGAACAATACAAACATTGGAAGACATGTTACGAGCATGCGTGATTGACTTTGAAACCAGTTGGGATCGACACTTACCGTTGGCAGAATTTTCATACAATAACAGCTATCATACGTGCATCAACGCAGTGCCATTTGAAGCACTTTAAGGTAGAAAGTGCAGAACTCCTATATGTTGGAGTGAAGTACGAGAAAGACAACTTACTGGACTAGAAATTATTCACGAAACCACCGAAAAGATCATTCAAATACAACAGCGATTGAAAACGGCCATGAGTCGCCAAAAGAGTTATGCCGATGTAAGAAGAAAACCGCTAGAATTTCAAGTGGGCGACAAAGTCATGTTGAAAGTGTCACCCTGGAAAGGCGTTGTACGATTCGGTAAACGAGGAAAGCTAAGTCCTAGGTACGTAGGACCCTTTGAAATCACTAAAAGAATTAGAGCAGTTGCTTATCGATTAAAGCTACCGCAAGAACTTAGTAGTGTTCCTGACACATTTCACGTGTCAAATTTGAAGAAATGTTTAGCTGAAGAGGATGTCGTAATTCCTCTTGACGAAATACGAATCAATGATAAACTCCATTTTATCGAAGAACTTGTTTAAATCATGGACCATGAAGTCAAACAATTAAAACAAAGCAAAATATCGATAGTTAGAGTTCGTTGGAACGCTAGACGAGGACCCGAGTTTACTTGGGAACGTGAGGATCAAATGAAGCAAAAGTATCCACATTTGTTCACTGATATCGCTCATAAAACAGATACTACTCAAAATTTCGGGACGAAATTTTCTTTAACGGGGAGGTACTGTGATGACCCGGAAAATTTCAACTAATTTAAACCAATTCTCTATATGATTTAATATTATGTAAATATATATATATATATATATATATATATATATATATATATATATATATATATATATATATATATATATATATATATATATATAATAAGATGTACAAGTAAAACACTATTTGCTACAGTGAAAACGACTTTGCTACAGTAGCTACAGTGAAAACGACTTTGCTACAGTGAATTGCTACAATGAAAAACGACTTTGCTACAGTAAACACTATTTGCTACAGTAAACACTATTTGCTACAGTAACACTATTTGATGTCGGCGAACTAGCAAACAAAAACGGATAAGGCGGCCATGCGATCGCATGACAAAAACACTGAAAATTCATGCGATCGCATGAGCTACAGTAAATGGAAAAGTACTATAAAAGGTCAGTTTTGCTCGACGAAGTAACACATCTTTTTTTTTTCTTCTTCTGTAATTTATTTATATTTATATTATAATTATAATTTTAAATTTAAGTTTAATAATAATAAGGTATATACGAGGGTGTTTTTAATTCGGGTTTCAAACCGCTTTAAGCTAAGAAAATATTGGGTATTATTCGGGGTATTGTTCTTGAATCCAAGGCCAACCATACAGTCGTCTACCATCATTACGTCTACGCAATTTGCCTACAATATTGAATCGCAATATTGAACTGTGCGTTTATAGTGTCCCTTTTTAAATACTTTAAATAATTTTGGGCTGAGAATACATGCAATTTATTTGAAACGCAATAAGACACAAGTACATACTAAATTCTACACTGAGTTAAACCGAAAATCCCTTAGCTTTGGTAACTAGTAGCTGCCAGTACATAGGATATGGACTGGTGGGCGCGAATAATTGTATATGGATCCATAGGGTTTGACATCCCCGTCCGAGCTAGAGCGCTAGCCTTTTAACGGACGCATGTTATTTGAGTTTATGACACGTTGGTTTGCGTGTATTAAAACGAATGGGGTAATTATCCTTATAGCATTAAGTTTAGTTACCAGGGTGCTCTGTTACGTAGAATCTATTGATAAAGTTTTGATGAAATCTTGTGGTCTATCTTTATATACTTATGACTCGAGCAATTAAACCTATAACTCACCAACATTCGTGTTGACTTTTTAGCATGTTTTATTCTCAGGTCCTTAGAATGCTTCCGCTGTGATGTGCTTGTTGCCTGCATGGAGTCTCTTATGCTCTGTACAAAGTTTATTGCATTCAAAATAAAACTGCGTTGTGTAATAAATAATTGGACTATGATGTCAACCTGTAAATTAAAGACTTATGTATTTTGGGGTTTTGCTTATACCTAAGCACTCGCCCATATGTTTATAACTTTCTATGTTTAGAAAGTCACTTATTTTAATGAATGCAATATTTTATCAAAACGTATCATATAGAGGTCAAAACCTCACTGTGGAATCAATGATTAACGTGCCGCGTCAATAGCGATTTTGACGGGTCGTTACAGATTTCCCGGAATGATAGGGGATATTTTTATATGCATCTTGTTAATGTCGGTTACCAGGTGTTCACCATATGAATAATTTTTATCTCTATGTATGGGATGTATATTGAAATATGAAATCTTGTGGTCTATTATTACAATTTGATAAATATATAGGTTAAACCTATAACTCACCAACATTTTTGTTGACGTTTAAAGCATGTTTATTCTCTGGTGATTATTAAGAGCTTCCGCTGTTGCATGCTAATATATAGACAAGATTTGGTGTCAGCATGCTTGTATAATATTGTTTAAAACTGCATTCGAGATTTATTTTGTTGTAACATATTAATATTGTAAACCAATATGTATTGATAGTGTGTAAGTGTGATATTTTTAGATTATCATTTCTGGATAATCTAGGTGGTGTCTTTTTAACTTTGTCGATAAAATAAAGGTTATGGTTTGTTTTAAAAACGAATGCAGTCTTTGAAAAACGTCTCATATAGAGGTCAAAACCTCGCAACGAAATCAATTAATATGGAACGCTTATAATCGATATGAACGGGACATTTCATGGAACGGGTACAAATTGCCACTATATGGAACCTATGAACCAAGTCATGATCTGTTACAGTTCATTATTTGACAGAACCAACCGAGTTACCTATTTTGAACCAAGTCAAAATTTCTGGTTCATCAGAGTTAATCAAAACTTATGTTAACGACCAATATGTACTAATAGCGAGCTGGCCTTTTGTACCATTGATAACAAAAACTCACTAAATAGTAATAACAAAAAGTCACTTAATAGTATTGCCAGTGTCGAAAGGAAGAAATCCATCTACACCCTTTTATATGATGAACTAAAACCTATGTTGATAAACGTCGCATATAAAATGGCTTTTTGATCACTTCTAATAAGCCTCATAATATGATATTAAGGTACAATACAAACATAGATTATCATGTAAGCCCTTACACATTCATATAATACTCACATATTCAATTTCTAAATTACATTCGTACTTGAATTGAATTGAATTAAATTAAAACTAATTTAAATTGAAACAAAGATAATCAAGTTGGTCTGTATATAAAGATATTATGCATCATCTTGTGAATATAAAATAAAAAAATACAGGAAAATTAAACACAAATACTTGAGGACAATACCTGATGTATGCTTCTATTGCGGATCTTCTTGGTCAAACAATCGTTTCAAAAGCGCGGTTCTTAAAAATTGTAGTTATATTGCTTCGTTCCAAAATCGAAGTTCTTCAGATTAGATGTTCCACTTGTAAGCGAATATCGTTTTACTTGTTTCGTTTTAGCAGACGATTTTACTGACTAACGGATTTATTATGTTGTTAGGGTTTGTGGATAAAGAAGTGGGAAAGAAAGGGATTAGCGTGAGTCAGAATTGGGGAGATGGATTGGAGAGAACCCTAGGAGAAGATAGGGATTTTTGCTGCATTTGTTTTTTTAACAGCGGATTTAAGGTGCTAACGTGGAAATTAAGGTGATTAATTAGTGTTAATTGTGAGTTTTACACGTCACCATATGAGATTAAGGAGTAGTTATGGGGTGACACCTAGGATTAACTTTCATGATTTATATATGTTTATAGATTATAGATTATAGATATTATATTATATTATATTATAAATAAGTATATCAGCGGACATGAATGAATAGTAGGAATAGTAACATGATGACGTCAGCATTTTTTTTTTTTTTTTTTTTTTGCTTTTCCATCCAAAATTTTGGGCCAAATGGGCCTATGACCTCATCCTAGTTATATTATACCTATATCTAAAACACAACTAAATTTCACTTGCACAACAAAACCCCCAACACTTTCTCTTAACTTAACTAAATTTCATTTGCACAACAAAACCCCCCACACTTTCTCCAAAAAATCAAATCGACCCCTCAAGGGTAAAGTGTCAAATTACCATTTTCATAAAAAAATCTTAAATAAACTCCACCCAAATATTCAACGGGCCATATCTTCTCGCTCGCAACGAGTCAAATTTTTCCGACACCATCGTTAAACTCGAAATAATTTTAGGAACACAATGTCACTAGCTATACGCAAAACGGACGCTTTTTAAAAAACGCTAAATATTTGGGGTACTTTTCATACACGTTGATTTTGCGTTAAATTTTTAAAAGTCGACAATTTCATAGCGAAACGCGGAGATGCACATATATTGTTAATTTAAAATAATATTTAAATCTTTCACGGGTATACCTTTTAGTTCGACTCGAGTTGCGCTTCAACATCATCGTTAGCCACGAAATAATTTTACAAACTAAACGCAATAAAATACATTGAAAACCGAACCCCGGCGCGAAGCGAGGGTTCGTACACTAGTTATGAACAATAAAATAAAATAAATATTAAAATTGAAGAAATAAAAACCCTTTAGATTTGAAACGATACGAACACGGAAAGAGCAGGAACTGATGTTATCGGAACAGAGCTGCAACTTCGTCGTCTACAATATCACCAAACAAATACTAATTTATTAAAATGTCTGAGCGTTATATACAGATATGGGGGGACGAACCATCTCAACTGTGAAATTGGATGTGAGCTCAAACATCCGATTGGATGGGAGATCAAAAACACCAGCAGGTCATCATTTTAAGATCCGTTTAGCTTTGACTGGTGAGAAAAAGTTTTGTACTCCGTAAATAATAGAATACACTAAGCTTTTTCTAAAATAAAAAAAAAAAAAAAAAAAAAAACTTTGTAATTCTTGTTATAATTCAGTAGGCTTATAACTACCTTTAGTGGTTTGATTCTTGATGTTATAATTCAGTAGGCTTATAAGTACCTTTAGTGGTTTGATTTTGATTAAGAATGCTAATAGTGAAGTGTAAGAACAAAGATGATAATGGAGAGAAAGAAAGAAACACTTTGTAAGTGTGAGAAAATGGTGCAAGTTTAATGCTTGCATTCATGGCTATTTATAGCAAAAATATCACAAGTTTAGGTAATACAATAATATTACTTTTATGTATCAATAATTGACTATCCATTTATATATATATTTATATATTATAACACTCCCCCTTGGATAGCAATTTTGTTTGTTGAAGATCAACTGTAAGTTACTGCCTCGTTAAAAACCTTGCTAAAGAAAACCCAGTGGGAAAAAAACTTTAGCTAAGGGAAAAAGAGTGCAGCATGGAGTTGACTCCCCCTTAAGTAGACATTGCTTCAGTTGTTACATCTTTTGAACATGTCTCATACCAATGTTATGAACGTGTGTTCTGAAAATAGCAGTTGGAAGTGCTTTCGTGAAAAGATCAGCAGAGTTTTTGCTGGATTGAACATATCTCATTTCAATCTCGTTGTCCTTAATGAGATTTTGAGTGTATGAGAAGAATCTAGGAGGTATGTGTTTGGTTCGATCACTTTTGATATACCCTTCTTTCATCTGTGCTATGCAAGCTGCATTATCTTCATAGATAATTGTTGGACTTTTATCGCGTTCTAGTCTACAAGAATCAGTAATGATTTGTGTCATTGATCTCAACCAAAAACATTTCCGAGTAGCTTCATGTAATGCAATCACTTCGGCATGATTTGATGATGTAGCAACAAGTGTTTGTTTTTGAGAACGCCATGATATTGCAGTACCTCCATTTAGGAATACATATCCAGTTTGAGATTTAGCTTTATGTGGATCAGATAAATAACCTGCATCAGCATAACCAACCAAATCTTGTTTTGATTCGTTAGAATAAAATAATCCTAAATCAGTAGTTCCTCGAAGGTATCGAAATATGTGTTTGATCCCATTCCAGTGTCTTTTGGTAGGAGCAGAGCTGAACCTTGCCAACAAATTAACCGCAAAAGAAATGTCAGGTCTTGTACAATTTGTAAGATACATAAGAGCTCCAATTGCACTAAGATATGGTACTTCTGGTCCAAGAATATCTTCATGATCTTCACATGGACGAAATGGATCAGTTTCAACATTGAGTGATCTAACAACCATAGGAGTACTTAATGGTTTTGCCTTGTCCATATTGAAACGTTTCAGAATCTTTTCAGTATATGTTGTTTGATGTACAAGTAAACCATTAGGCATATGCTCAATTTGTAAACCAAGGCAATACTTGGTTTTTCCGAGATCTTTCATTTCAAATTCTTTCTTTAGAAGTTGAATGGCTTCATGGATCTCTTTATTTGTACCTATGATGTTAAGATCATCAACATAAACAGCTATGATCACATATCCGGATGTTGTTTTCTTAATGAAAACACAAGGACAAGTAAGGTTATTTGTATACCCTTTGCTTATCAAGTAATCACTTAATCGGTTATACCACATACGTCCCGATTGTTTTAACCCATATAAAGATCTTTGTAATTTAATCGAATACATTTCTTTGGGTTTTGCATTTGATGCTACTGGTACCTTAAATCCTTCAGGTATCTTCATATATATATCACTATCAAGTGATCCATATAGATAAGCAGTCACAACATCCATGAGATGCATTTCTAAATTTTTAGAAACTGCCAGGCTGATTAAGTATCTAAAAGTAATTGCATCCATAACAGGGGAATAAGTTTCTTCATAATCAATTCCCAGTCTTTGAGAAAAACCTTGAGCTACAAGTCTAGCTTTATACCTTGTAACTTCATTTTTCTCATTTCTTTTTCGGACAAAAATCCATCTGTATCCTACAGGTTTCACATCTTTAGGAGTGAGAATGATGGATCCGAAAACTTTTCTTTTATTGAGTGATTCTAATTCAGCTCGTATTGCTTCTTTCTATTGAGCCCAATCATGTCTATTTTGACATTCAACCATAGATGTTGGTTCTGGATCATCATCATTATTCATGATGTCATATGCAACATTAAATGAAAATTTCTCATCAAGATTTTTCATTTCATTTCGGTTCCATAATATTTTTGAATGTGCATAATTGATTGCAATTTCTGTATTGACATCATCAATCTCCTCTGCAGTAGGAGTACTGATTTGTGGTTCTTCTTGAACACTTTCTTTTACCTTATTATCAGCTGATTTTCTTTTTCGAGGATTTTTATCTTTGGAACCAACTGGTCTCCCACGTTTCAGACGTGGCATAGATTCTTGAGTGACTACATTATCAGTTTTCTAATTTGGAATCTCAACTCGAGCTGGAGTATTAACTGCTGGTATATATGATTTAGTCACCCTTTTTGTATCTGTGAATACATTAGGCAATTGATTTGAAAGTTCTTGTATATGCATTATCTTTTGAACTTCTATCTCGCATTCTTTTGTGCGAGGATCAAGATACTTTAATTGAGGTTCACACCATGAAACATCATTTTCTTTATTTTATATTTCTCCCCCTAATCTAGGAAACAATGTTTCATTAAAATGACAATCAGCAAAACGTGCTGTAAAAACATCACCTGTCATAGGTTCAATATACCTTATGATTGAAGATGTTTCATATCCAACATATATTCCCAACCTCCTTTGAGGACCCATTTTTGTACGTTGTGGTGGCGCAATTGGAACATATACTGCACAACCAAATGTTTTAAGGTGGGAAATATTTGGCTCTTGACCAAAAGCAAGTTGTAGGGGGGAATATTTATGACTTGCACTTGGTATGATGCGAATCAATGCAGCAGCATGTAAAATTGCATGACCCCATATAGATACAGGGAGTTTTGTTCTCATTATCAATGGTCTAGCGATTAACTGTAAACGTTTAATCAGTGACTCAGCTAAACCATTTTGTGTATGCACATGAGCAACAGAATGTTCAACAACAATTCCTATAGACATGCAATAGTCATTAAATGCTTGAGATATAAACTCAAAAGCATTATCAAGTCTCATCTTTTTAATGACGTAATCAGGAAAATGTGCTCTCAATTTAATAATTTCGGCAAGAAATTTTGCAAATGCCACATTACGGCTTGATAACAGATAAACATGAGACCATCTACTAGATGCGTCTATTAGGACCATGAAATATCTAAATGGTCCACATGGTGGATGAATTGGTCCACAAATATCACCTTGAATTCTTTCAAGAAACATTGGTGATTCTTTCTCAACCTTAAGTGGTGAGGGTCTAGTTATCAATTTTCCAAGAGAACAAGATATACATGGAACCATTGTATCATGAAGGATTTTTCTATCCTTCAGTGGATGTCCATGTGTACATTCAATAATTCTTTTCATCATTGTTGATCCTGGATGGCCCAGTCTGTTATGCCATAAATTAAATACACCAGGATCAATATACTTTTCTTTAATCACCATATGTGCTTCTGGTACATTTATATGTGTATAATGTAATCCAGAATTAAGTCTTGGCAGTTTTTCAATCACGTGATTCTTGTTAGTGATACTTAAATATTTCTCATTTTCTGTCGTTACTGACTGATAATCATATCCATTAAGGTATATGTCAGAAAAACTCAATAAATTTCTGCTTGACTTAGGAGAGAATAAGGCATTATTAATTAAAAATGTTGTACCATTTGGTAATATGAATTTTGCCTTTCCTATCCCTTCTATCAAGTTAGCAGCACCTGATATAGTATGTATAGTTCCTTCTGTTGGTTTCAAATCAATGAAATATTTTTCAGATTTAAGTATAGTGTGTGTAGTACCACTATCTGCTATACAGAGATCTCCACTACTTGATTGATGTTGTGTTCCAGCAGAATTCATATTAAACTTCATATATAAGAAACAAACAGTAAGTATATAAATTTTACACAAAATGTTTATTACACACAAATAGATAAAACTGAAACATTTGACATACATAGAATTGAAACATCAAACATAGAACTGGAACATTTGATAAAACATATAGAACTGAAACATTTGAGAAAACATGATGACAAAGGTTAAATCGTTTTATTTATAAAAGAAACATATTAATTTAATTCAAGAAATCTTCATATAAATCAGATGGTTGCTCAGTGACTGTTGGATCAATATTATCCACAAAATTTACTTCCTTTTCTTTACCTTTCAGCGAATCCTGATACATCTTAACAAGATGTTTAGATGTTCGGCAAGTATTAGCCCAGTGGCCCATTCTACCACATCTGTAACAAGATTCTTCAGAATTTTTAGAAGAATTTTCTTCAACATCTTGTTTAGTGGGCTTGTTTTGTGGTTGATATTTATATTTTCGTGGATTATTATTTCTTTGACCACCACGGCCACGTCCACGCCCATTCCCATTACCATAAGGATGGTTTCTACCATAGTTATGGCTTTTGGCATGATGATGGCGATGGTTATTATAACCACGACCTTGCCCGCGTCCTTGTCCCTGTTTATAATTATTTGCAGTATTTGCTTCAGGGATTGCAAGTGTACCAGTAGGACGGAATTGCTGATTTTTCAATAATAGCTCATTATTTTGCTCTGCAACCAAGAGATATGAATTAAGTTCAGGATATGTGTTGAACTTTAGCATTCTCAAATTTCTTTGCACTGTGATGTTGGCAGCATTCATTGTGGAGAAAGTTTTCTCCAACATGTCTGCATCACTTATTTCATGTCCACAAAATTTAAGTTGTGAGACTGTATTATACAGAGCTGAGCTGTATTCATTTACTTTCTTAAAGTCTTGGAACCTTAATGTTCTCCATTGATCCATAGCAGCTGGAAGTAAAATTTCTCTTTGATTATTGAATCTGCTTTTGAGACCTTCCCATAAAACATGGGGATCTTCTACAGTCACATAATTATTTTGTAAGCATTCATCAATATGTTGATGAATAAAGCAACATGCCGTTGCTTGTTCTTTTTCAGAACAAGTGTTGTTTTCATTTATGGTTTCAAGAATGCCCATTGATTTAAGATGCATTTTTACTTTTATAACCCATGGCATGTAGTTGTTTTCCGTTGATTCTAAAGGAGTAAATTTAAGCTTTTCCAGATTCAACATTTTCTATTATCAAAAATTAAAACAAACAACATGATAAATTAGAGTCAATTTATATTCATAAGTATATAAACATTAAACATAAATTTAATATAACATAAATGATAAGTAGGCGACAGTGTCGACCATATGTAAGCAATCATAAATAAATGTTATATAACATAAATGATAATTAGGTGACAGTGTCGACCATATAAATGTTAGATAATAGAAATATAAATGTTAGTAACATAAATGATAATTAGGCGACAGTGTCGACCATATATTATTCAGGTGGTATAACCGACCATATATCATTTAGGTGGTAGAGCCAACCATAATTAGTATTAAGATTATCGTGCTGATAACGTGTTATAATTCAGTAGGCTTATAACTACCTTTAGTGGTTTGATTCTTGATGTTATAATTCAGTAGGCTTATAACTACCTTTAGTGGTTTGATTTTGATTAAGAATGCTAATAGTGAAGTGTAAGAACAAAGATGATAATGGAGAGAAAGAAAGAAACACTTTGTAAGTGTGAGAAAATGGTGCAAGTTTAATGCTTGCATTCATGGCTATTTATAGCAAAAATATCACAAGTTTAGGTAATACAATAATATTACTTTTGTGTATCAATAATTGACTATCCATTTATATATATATTTATATATTATAACAATTCTGAGACTTTTTCAGAGTTTTATTTTTTAAGGAAAGGAAGTGAAAGAAAACTTAAAATATTTTCTGTTCTAGAGTTTTGACAGAGAGAAGGAAATGGAGCGGATTGTTTATTATCAATCTTTAGTATTGGAATGATTCCACTTACTCCCATTCTATCCCTTTCATTTCATTTATTTTCCTTTATGATTGAACTCGGAAACAAAGCCTAAAGGCATATACTAAACGAAACCACGTTCTAAAAGTTCATCAAAATCCCAGCCGAGATATAAAAAAAACAAACGAAAAAGCAACACACGAAAAGTCAAAGATTACATGAACTCTGAACCATCAATCACACCAAGACACAACTATAGACCTCTACATGTAAAAAATACGAAAATGAATAATTGTCTTTATTTAGCTTAATGTATATGTTGTATATTGAAATTGATCAAATTGTTCTTATATAAACCATTTGGTCGTTTCTACCAAATGACGTTTCTTACAAAACAAACACCGTTGGCTTTTCCATTTTTTTTAGCAACATGTGGTTTATTTTCTTTTACAATGTTCATCTCGATTACATAAGGTTTACTCATTTTAATTATTTTAATATATTTCTTTTAAATATTTACTAGCTTAAGACCCGCGAATTCGCGGGCTTTTTTAAGGAACGAATCAAAAATTGAATTGTCAAATTCATTATATTTTATATAGTATTTTTTAGGTTGTTAAAAAATCAAAACGGTTTCAATAGTAATGTTGAATTAATGTTAATAAAGCAAGCAAGTTAAACTTGAAAAAAAAAAAAAAACAATTAACACATAGGTGAAAACCACTATACTGAACAAAAGGTTTAGTTTGCATTTAATATTTTAGTCGATGTAAAACTATAATATTCAGTTTTCTTGAAAGAAATACAATGTCACCATGCATGATTTATATCCCATCTCTGTTCAAGTGTTCATTTTAATACTTTGTGTATGAATGCATCTATGTCTTTTCTTGAAAACATGCATTCGTGCATATTGATAAAATGGAGTTCTAATACAAATCAATTTCGTAATATGTTATTCCTTTGAATAGTAAGGGTCTTCGCAATCCATTCATGTTTAATTGTTCAAATGTTTGTCTTTCGTAGTGTACGTATTTGAAGAGCTATTTTTTCAAAACCTTGATTAATTGGGAAAATCTATTTTTGAATCATACTAATTACTTCAATGGGGTAGGATCTGGATCAACTTGATCCTCAGATACAACTTCATTGTCATCAAGGCGAGAATATATAAAACACATATGGCATTTTACTAACTTTTAACGGTAACGATCGAGTAAAAATACAATTCGACTCATACCAGGCTATTTGCGGTCATGCTGTGAGACATAACGTTCAATTGCATTTCAGTGGCCACACCATTCCTTCACTCCATAGACACATTCCCAACACCTGCATACTCCATTACTTTAGTCAACAACTTACCCAATCCAAAATCACCATTCTCCACTAAGCCCATTTCACCAATTTCTCCCTGAAACCCTCAAACAACCTCACCACCTTATGCTCAGCGCTCAACCCATGAGAATCCATACTTTGTCAAACATAACAACTACTGCACACATAAGAGAGAGTTTTCTCATTTGTTTTAAATGCAATAGCGATTAAAAGACATGTGTTTTTCGGCTCCCAACAACCTGACTAAAATTATCATAATCCAATCATCATAAGCCATAAGCCATTTATTCATATAAAATAAAAGAGTAGGTGATAAAAACAGAGTAACATAAAGAGTGTGTACTGTGTAGAACATTTTTGTGTCGTATTCCACAATATTGTACCTTTACCTAAACCATGAGTAAAAACAAACCTATGATATCGATAGCTATATTAAGATCCCTTCTTCAACACAATGTCTATCATTTCAGCGCAATCCAATATACATCCCTGCATACATATTAGATCTGGGCATCAGGCTATGCAAATAAGAAGAGATGGTAATTTTGACCCATTTAATTCTTAAAAATCACATAAAAATTACACACACATTCGTGTCGTATTCCGCATAATTGTACCCTTGCCTAAACCATGAGTGAAAAACTAACCTTTGATCTCGGTAGATATACCAAGAGCTCTTCTTGAATACAATGTCCATCATTTCAGCACAATCCACTATACATCCCTACATAGATATTAGATCCAGGCATCAGACCATGCAAATAAAAAGAGATGGCAATTTTGACCCATTTAGTTCTTAATGGGTAACCTTAGATTTTATAAAGTATCTAAAAAGGAAACAAATTAACTGGGTCAAAAGTCACCCGATGTCTATTTCTATGCATAAAACGTCAAAGACCATTTTTAGAGACACACACACATAAATATATATAGAGACAGGGACAAAAAAGAATTTTGGCCAAACAAACCATTTTGCTGGCTCCCTCCCCGAATATAATTTCAAACTTAGCTTGCTTGTATTGTCTATAAACCTACAATACATTATGAGAAGTTCTAGAACATATGAAAAAGCACTAGCTAATGAAAAGTTTTACCTCAAACAAAAATAGTTCGTTAAGGTAAATTTATTTTAGGTGGGAAATAAATATAGACCAATAAAGAGTTATTCACCTCACTCTTTTGAACTCTTACTCTAACTTTAAGCCCAATGTCCTCACCACCTTCACCTGTGACACAACCAATATATACACACTTAAACAAAATAGCTATAGACCAAATAGCAGAGAGACCATGGACTTATATGAACTTACGGATAATAGGGCGTATTTCAAGTCGAACAGATACAAAAAACTTTAAATCAATACCCCCATTTGTAACTTCTGGATTTCCATTAAAACCATTAATCTGCAATTTCATAATTAATCTTTCTTCAAGCTGAAATCTTGATGAAATTTGTTAGAAGGAATAACATAAATGGTAACGTTCATATACCTTGTATCTTATTTGGTTGAGAAAGATGAGAGTATAACCCGCTTTAGAAGCATTGCCTAACATCTTACGTAGTGCCTGACTTATGAGACGTGCTTGCAAACATTGATGCATTCTAATATCCCCGCATCAAACAGATTTGGGTTGCATTATGTCTCCAAATTAGTAAAAAGGAATAAATATAGAGACTTCAGTGTGGTACATATTTTTCCACGTTTTTATAATCACTTCAAGAGCTAATGGTATTATGTCACCAAATTATATTATGGGTGACATCTAAGCAGCAAAAAAAAATTGATTCAATTATACCTTCAATGAGCAGCAGATTTCAATAGAAATTTCTAACGTGTACGAATTCTTTTGCACATGGAAAATATACATGTGTTTGAATCAAGGTAGATGAAAGTCATCATTCACGAGGTAAATCATCAAACACTTGGCACAAATATGTGTAAGTTCAGCATAAACTTCACATAGTGACCTTCAAAATAACATAAAAATCACACAGTAACCTTCAAATAACATAAAGACAAAAAAAATTTCATGTTCATCTTAATTACGAACCAGAATATATAAAATTCATAACAAATAACCCATAATCTAAGGCTCTTTTCCAGAGCTGTAAAATGAGAAGAAATGAATTGATTTGGAAGGAAATCAAAATTACAAATGTGTTCCCAAGTTTTTACAGGAAAGAAAGGGATTGATTTGAAATGGTATTTTACTCTTGATATCTTCCTTTCAAATTGGAAGGATTTGAAATCACTCCCCTTCATTTCCCTTCATTTCCTTCACAAAAAAAAAAAATAAAAAAAAAAATAAAAAACTGGGGAACAGACCCTAAATATAATACTACTAAATCAGAATCATTAATAAAAACTACCAAAATCAAACCTAATAGAAAATAATCTTCAAAACGTCGTTCAGATTTGGCGAATCAACAACTCCAAATGTGATTTGTTTGATCTTCCCTATTAACATTGAAAATCGACAGCTAAATCACTCGTCATAATTTTACAAAACATCAATATAGGAACCCTACCTCTTTGATTTCATTCGTAATCGGTTGTAAGATCTCATAATACATCGGAAGCGGAATCCAGAATTATAACATCTGATTAATATTGTTGTTTAATTCAGATCGATATAAAAACCATTTCTTCTTGATACAAGCACGTTATAAATGTTCGATTTAGGAGAAAGAAAGATGTGATCTTGAATTTGATTTTAGTCGTGTGTTTCTAGGGAGGAAATTAGGGTTTTTTTCTTTCTTTCTAGTGGTTTAGTGAATGGTTTGATTTTTAGTCGTGTGTTTCTAGGGAGGAAATTAGGGTTTTTTTTCTTTCTTTCTTTCTAGTGGTTTAGTGAATGGTTTCAAATTTACTGAATTCCTGATTTTTGCAGAATGATACCGCTTTTTCTGATTTGAAGGCTAATTTAGTCAAATTAGTGTTAAACTTTTTGATTATGAGGTCATAATCATGATGTGTAGTTTTTAAGGGTCTAAATTAGAGGGTTATTTAAGAATGGAAGGCAAATAATTAGAAAATTAGATGATGTATTTTTGTGTTTGTTATTATATATAGAATAGATAGATAGATAGATAGATAGATAGATAGATAGATAGATAGATAGATAGATAGATAGATAGATAGATAGATAGATAGATAGATTAGTTTTCATTTAATAAATTGTATCAATATTCGGTATGTGTATTATAATTATATACTATTAAAAAAATGTTTAATGTATATACGTATCATAATTATGTACTGTTGCAAACGCTTTCTTTTTGCTAACACATGTATTTTCTACTACTGAAATAATGATTAAACTACGAGCGAAATTATTTACCACAATAATGCGTAGTTAATTTATTCACTCATTTGTATCTAAACTAGCGTCATATTTTATTTTCTCTTGCTATAAATTTGAGTTAATAATATTAATTATAATAAGACATGCGATAAAAACGTCTGCTAGCACACAGACATAAGACCTAATAAGATCTTTAAATCGAAAAACAAATGACACCTTAGTTTAGTGATTTTATTTGGATTATATCTTTATACGGAATCCAACACTATTATGTTAGATGTTGAATGATACATCTAGGAAAACGGTAAGAAATGGTATGACAAAAAAACTATATATGTTCATTGTTGTATGATTGATTCGATGAACTTGATCTAACAGTCAGATAAGTGGTTACAACCTTGAGTAGCTAATTTATCGATCAATGATTTGTTGAGTCACTGTGACAACCCGGAAATTTCTGACCAAATTTAAACTTTATCTTTAGATGATTTAATGTTTCCGGCACGATAAGCAAAGTCTGTAATATTGATTCTCAAAATTTTTGAACTAATGTTATATATTCAGTTAACATTTGACTATTGATCGACGATTCAGGAACATCTATTTGTATATATATATATATATATATATATATATATACAATAAGTTGGAATAATAATTATTAAAATTAATTATAAATAACTTGCAATGTGTATTTAAAAACTGATTTATGTATATTAAATAAAGATATATACATATATATAATTTTAGGTTATTTAGTAAGCGATAGTAACATTCGTTTGTTGATTCGATTGATATTTAGATGAGTGAAATAAAACGTTTAAGATGAACAAGTAAAACACTAATTTTCTATAGTATTTTCGAATTGCTACAGTATCCAAAAAGCTACAGTGTTTTCGAAAATCACTATTTGCTACAGTAAAAAAACTTTGTTACAGTGAAACACTATTTTAAAATGAAAATATATATATATATATATATATTTTACAAGGTGATAAAATAAAATAATCTTAAAACGATTTGATTTAAAATAATATTATTAAATAACGAGACGTTGATTTATAGAAGCAAATGACCAAACACTCAAACGTATAAGTTATATTTCGAGTGATATAGTTTATTGTTAATATAAGTTTAATTTTTGATAAAGGTACACGTCGCGTAACGAAAAGTACTAGTTTTCTAAGCATACGAAAATGCGTTCGAGAAACCGAAACTGGGACATAAGTCGAATGACAACGTACGAGTCATCGGAACGAAAATTACAAGTCAACTATGCACGTGAATTTAATATAATATATAATTAATTATATAAATTAAATATAATATATTTATATTTATTTAATTATGTCGACAAGCAAAACGTTAAACGAATGTGAGCTGTCAGGACTCCCCATGCGATCGCATGGGGAATGAACCATAAGGTCATGCGATCGCATGACTACTGAATGCTGGCAACATCTATAAATCGAGCAAAAACGTTTCAGTTTTGTGCATTCATTTTCTCTTTTTTCACTCTACTCTCTCGATATATATTTATATTATTATTATTATTATTATTATTATTATTATTATTATTATTATTATTATTATTATTATTATTATTATTATTATTAAGATTAAGATTAAGATTAATATTATTATTAATCTTATTATTATTAGTAGTATTAGTATTATTATTATTTATACATAAAATACTACGACGGGGTTCTGCTCGCATGTTTTCAAAACGGATTTTGCGAGCGGGATAGAGCTAAGGAAACTATGGGTTATAGCTATGAAGGTTATAGGTAATGTTCATTGTTCGCAAGTCAAACCTAGTGTTTATCATCTCCGTTGCGTCTACGTACTTTCCTACAATATTGAATCACAATATTGATACGTGAGCATTCATATCTTATCTTTTATACATTAATAGTGTATCCATGTCTAGTGCTCGAGTATATATGTTTATACATGCTTGTATGCTTTAATTTTGTCGTTAGATAGTTTATGATGAATCACGAATTTGATACATATGCTACTGATATAAAGTATATGATATGCATGTTTTTGAAAAGCTGGCGAAAAATTATTAACTTTTCATTTAGAAATCGCGTGATTTCGATGAACGGATTAAAAGATATGGTCAACTGAATTATGGTTAACGTTAATTGAAATTGTATTTGAAACTGTAAATTAATATTTAAAATAACTTGTCTATGAGATTAATAAATTGGATTTTCAAATATTACTAATCGAGTAAATAAATTTCTATATAAAGCACGTCTCGTCTTGTTGAACAATTGTCAAAGTTGACTGTCTTATCATGTTTTAAAGCTTTATAAACACTATAATCTAATTTTACAAGTATTAGAAAGCTATGTGAAATAATAAAATATTTTCGATTGCCATGATAATTCAAATATAATATAATTCCTGAAATAAATAATATTTTTAGTTTGATAAACTATAAATTCGTTCAATTATCAAGACTTATACTATGATAATAAACATGTATAGATTTAAAGATCATATTGGGTCAGGTTGACTTTTGAGATGACTTTTGTTAACTTTTGCATGTCGGTCCCGAGCATTAGGATTGTGATACACTATGACCCGACATAGCTTGTTAGACATGTTTTGACCAACATATTTTCTCTAGGTTGAGATCTACGGTTATTTTTCATTTCGAGTTTCAGTCACATTTTGGTGAATGACCTTATGTGCTGCTAAGGTGAGTTTCATTTGCTCCCTTTTTAATTGCTTTTGCAATCTATATTTTTGGGCTGAGAATACATGCACTTTATTTTAAATGCAATGGACACAAGTACATACTAAATTCTACACTGTGTTTGAACCGGAAATCCCTTAGCTTTGGTAAATATTAACTGCCAGTTATAAGAACTGGTGGACGCGAGTAGTAGTATATGGATCCATAGGGCTTGATATCCCCGTCCGAGCTAGAGCACTAGCCTTTTAACGGACGTATGCTATTTGAGAAGCGTACACGTTGATTTGCGTGTATTATTAAGATGATTATACAAAGGGTATAAATTATATATTCGTTAAGTTTAGTTACCAGGGTGCTCAATTTCGTAGAACATTTTGATAAACGTTTCTGGATGAAATAACTTAAATCTTATGATCCACCTTTATATACAGATTATGCGCAACATTAAAACTATGAACTCACCAACCTTTGTGTTGACACTTTTAAGCATGTTTATTCTCGGGTTTCTAGAAGTCTTCCGCTGTTTGCTTATACGTTATACAAGCTATGTGCATGGAGTCATACATGCTTTATTCGAGAAAACTTTGCATTCACAAAATCATCACCATGTATCTTATTTGACTGTATCGTCAACGGATGTATTGTTAAAAACTATTATATACGGTGATTGCCTATACGTAGAAATCATCAGATGTCGAAAACCTTGGATTTATATATTCATTTATGGTGTGCCTTTTCAAAAGAATGCAATGTTTACAAAACGTATCATATAGATGTCAAAACCTCACTATGAAATCAATCAATGATGTATTCGTCCAAATGGATTTGGACGGGTCATCACAGTCACTTTAATGCTTAATGTTAGGTGGTTATTATTAGTTGTCTTATATCTAATCTTACTTTTTGTGCCAAATAACTACATTTTCATCAACTTAGTTGTCATTATTGGGTTAAAGTATTAAACGTAATATTTGGTTAAAATCATCAACACTTCCGGGGTTCCTATTTAGCAGTTCCACTTTAAAATCATCAAGTTGCATGAAAGAGTCCTCCCACTTACCATACATTTCTGTGTAAGCTTGTTCTTTTCCTCTAAAAACTCTCATGTAAGGTACCTCAACATTGTAAGTTTTCACAAGCCACCTTTTAAGCTCTGTAACAGGGACATCTCCATCAGATCTTAGTTTGTCTGTAATTACATTAGCAATCCATCCTTGAGTGGCACACTTGTTACCGCTCATACTGCTTTGAGTACAAGAATGTGGTTCTGCCAACTTTTCACCTACAAGAATATTAAATGAACATTATACTGTATGCTAAGCAAATGAAAATGTTTATGATATCAGTTGCAACTAAATAAGAAGGTTAGCTTATACACATATAAAAGTTGTTAAAGTTGATTAAAAAATTATATGACACAAACAAGGCTAATTGAATAATCAATAAACGGGTATATATAAATAATGGTATGTACATGACCTGCATATAATTTTTTCAACATATAATGTAGGCCGAGATCCATGTTTTGCACATTTTACCAAATTAGTAAATTTTTGAGTTGACAACTCAGTTTTCAATCTCCCTGACCCAAAGTAGTCATAATTTCTTATTTAAACCTTTATATACCCAAAACTAGATGCATTTCATTTATTTGCTTCAACATATTTTTAATACACTATGCGCTTACTTGAAAGGTAACTTTATCTTGCATGATAGAAGCATGAATTCGCCATTTACACTCCATTTGTTTACACCTTGCCGTGAACCGTGTTGGTTCACTTTTCTCAATAAAGTACTCAAATTCATTTGCTAGCGCATAGTGGTTCAAAGCTCTCTTGAAACTAGTCACATTTGGAAACTTTGAATTCTCTTTCATTTTTGTATTTTTGTCGTTGAGTGAATAACATTCAGTTTTGTAATGCACTGTCTCATCTTCATGATCGGTACTGTGAGGCTGTGATAATTGTCTTCATTGTCCGTACAATAATCTGAATCATCTTGACCTTGTGGTTCTTCAGTAAGTTGACATTGACCACTACATCAATCAATTTACATAATAATTTAACAGTCATTTAATAAGCACACATATATACATATACAAACATATATATTAACACTAGCTCGGTAATATGAAATGGCTATCGTGATTATGATCTGTCATCACATAAATGGTTATTTCTTTCTCGTTCTGATACATTGCAAGCATCCCCATGAAATCTTCATCAGAATTAATGTCAATGTAAGATTGCTCATTTACATTATTCTCAACGAGTTGAATCGAAAACACTAGATTGCTATTCAACGGATAATGCTTCTTGACTTATTCGCTTAATTTGCTCAAGTTGTATGAGCTCGGGTCTATGTAGATACACTTTTGAGATCCAAAACAGTATCTACTCTTATATGAGTTTTTAATCAATCGAAAGAAGCCTCCGTATTTTAGTTTCAACTTGTACTTCAGTGTTACTTGCCTTCAAAATGTAAATTAAATGAACATATAGCATTACAACTATATAACAGAATATATTGTTGTTTAAAGTTGTGTAAACATACTCAATTAAAGGTGATTCTGCCATGTTCTCCCATCTTGGTTCCAAATAATCATCATCAGCACCTTGATTCATCTAAGCATAAGCACAAACATACTTAACGTAAAAATTGAATAAGAGAAATTAGATGAAGTTTTGCATAATCTATTTAATTCATTAATGGTCTAGGACAAAAATCAAATGTTGATTGAGTCGCTGTGTTTTCACAAAAAGGTAAACATATACTACAAAATCAATTAATTATACATTCTTTCTATTGATGACTTCTTATAATTGCAAGAGATTTTCATTCGACAAAATTATGATATATACAGTGATGTCAAAGCAGAGGTGTATATAAAATAGCTTATATTTTACAAGGAAATACTATTAAATATTATACAATTTTACACAAGATATTTATTTATTTATAGAATGGATATACTTAAACCTTGCTACAACACTTATAGGCAGTGTACCTAATCGTACAGTAGTGTAGTTTTTAGTAAGTCCGGTTCGTTCCACAGGGAAAATCTTTAAACAAAGCTTAACGCTATATTAGTTTACTTTTATAAAAATACAAATATATATATAAGTAATATTATTATTATAAAGGGGGTTTTTTTACCGTTTAATGACCGGTTTGTCGATTTTAAAACTTTAGTCGCAGTTAAAACCAAATGTAAAAAAAATAAATACAAGACTTAATTTAAAGCGTAAAGTAAATAACGATAATGAAATTGCGATAAATAAAAGTGTGATAAAATAAACTTGCGATAATTAAAAGTACGATAATTAAAAGTGCAATTAAATACAATAACAATAAAATAAAATGCGATAATTAGAAGTGTAATTAAATATAAAATAAAGGAAATTAAATATGAAATAAAATAATTATGCTTATTTAAACTTCCGTAATCATGATGTTTGACGTGTTGATTTTAGTTTTATGCCCATGGGTTAATTGTCCTTTGTCCTGGATTATTTAATATGTCCGTCTGGTTTTTGTCCATAACAGTCCATCAGTCATAAATATAAAGTGCGAGTGTCCTCGTCAAATTATTCTTATACCCGAAGTTAAATATTTCAACTAATTGGGGACTTAAACTGTAACAAGATTTTAATATTTTGTTTAATAATTACACCAGGATGTCGACTGAGTGTAACCCAAGGTTTTAATACTTTGTTATCAATTATACCAAGTGTCCTTGTACATAATTTCACCCCTGTTTTAATTATTCTAGTGGCTATTAATCCATTCCTGTGTCCGGTTAAATGAACGATTATTCGTACATATAAATACCCCGCCCATCGTGTCCGATCGAGTGTATATGGTAATTTATTGGGACGCCCAATTGTAAATCTTTATATTAACATTAACAAACTATCATTTAGTTAAACAAATATAAAGCCCATTAATAGCCCATAGTCTAATTTCCACAAGTGTCGTTCTTTTGTCCAAACCCCAATTATGGTACAAAGCTCAATTACCCAATTTTAATATTTTTAGCCCAACATCATGATTACTTCGGATTAAATAAGCATAATAATAACTTAGCTACGAGACATTAATGTAAAAAGGTTGAACATAACTTACAATGATTAAAAATAGCGTAGCGTTACACGGACAGAATTTCGACTTACACCCTTACAACATTCGCTAACATACCCTTATTATTAGAATTATAATTAAAATTAAAATTAAAATATAAATATAAATATATTTACGTATACATATATAGAGAGAGATTGAATTATTGATATTAAAATTCGTCGAACTGCGTTGGCTTTTATAGGGAATTGAGTCCAGGGGAACTCCGCGAGTCGCGGCCATTTCCTCCTTCAAACTCCGCGAGTCGCGGAGTTTGAAATTCCAGCTCACAACTTTGGCTTCTTTCTTTGCCGACGGTTTATTTTATAAATATAATATATATATAATTAATTATATATTATATTATATTTATATACATAGTTAACTTGTAATTTTTAGTCCATTGCGTCGAGCGTTGAGAGTTGACTCATGTCCCGGTTCCGGATTTTCGAACGTCCTTGCGTACAATTTAATATCTTGTACTTTGCGTTTTGAATCTTGTACTCTTGTAATTTCGAGACGTTTCTTATCAATAATTGGAACCTCTTTGATTGTATTTTGTACTTTTGAGCTTTTTGGACCTTTGCGTCTTCAATTCGTCGAATCTGTCTTTTGTCTTCACCTTTTATTGTTTAAACGAATATCACTTGTAAATAGAACAATTGCAACTAAAAGCTTGTCTTTCTTGAGGAATAATGCTATGAAATATATGTTCGTTTTTAGCATTATCAAATATTCTCACACTTGAGCGTTGCTTGTCCTCAAGCAATATAGTCTTGAAATACTAGAATCACTTCTTTATTCTTCACACTTTGTACATCAGTAATTTCTATACGGCGGTATAAACAATGGTAGTAACGATATGGTTCACAGTCCCACATGACTATAAAAATTTAGATCCTTTAAGGAAATTGGATCTTTATGAAAACATTTGATCTTTTGAAAATTAAATCTAGCTTTTACCCTAGATAAGTTTTCCGGAATAACCCTTCACCGGTGTTTGCAAGTTCTTTTTGTGGGTTTGGTGGGTTTCAGATTTGAAAATTTTAGCTCAAAACTTGCGGTTTTGTGTCACCCACTTGCTAACCTTGTATTAGGAAAGCAACACGTCCAGTTTACTTGCTCCGTATATTACCTTTCGATAAACTACCGTCCGGTTGTAAAGGAAAGCGTTGAACAAGCATCTGTTAAGGCAATGTCCTCTGACATGCTTTTAATTATGGTCTTTTAACGTGTCGGACGCAATTACTATCCTTTGTAGGAGCAATAGTAAAGCTCACCCTTATAATTTTTCCGGTCTGGCACAAGGTCCTGTCTTCGACCATGATATGCTACCACCATTCTTACGGTTGACACCCGATTTGGTTCAGGTGACCTAATGAATTCCAGGTGAATTTCTAGGATTTTACATTCAATGGTAATGAACGCATTGAAAATGGGTTTTCAGACAACAAATCGGTTTGTAATTTTGATCAAAATATTCAAGCTCGAGTTTAGATATCATTGAATTCCATGACTTTGTAATTCTCAATCTTTAAGGTCAATCTCTAGGATTGAGTAATATCAGTCTTAAAAGCTGATTTTTAATCTTTAAGGAGATTATCCTTTCTGGGGATCTGATTCATTAGTCTTATCCAGCTAATTTGCACGGTGCCCCTCCATTGTACGAAATAAATCCTTCTCATGGTTAGGATAAATTTGACCACTTGGCGACCCAGTTTTATGCTGAGGTCCGTGGATTTTCTGCTGATTTTAGAGATGACTTTTCTAGATTTTTCGTCAACCTACAGCTGGTCTGGACGACAACTTCATGACCTAAATCAAGAAGCGCGTTTCTTTTTCGAAAGACTTTACTTTCTTTTAACGATGGAATTGATTCATCGTGTAGATCCATCTTTTCTTTTCTTTCATCGGGTAAAACAGTTAATTATCGTCCAAAACAGAAGTATTTTCAATTTTTTGTACAAAAATATGTGATATGTATTTTGAATAACTCGGTGAAAATTTCCCACACTTGGCTTTTATTTTCCTTTTTATTGTCCTTTATTCCATTTTAAATGAATTTTAACATTTTGATTTGTTTCTCAATTTATGTCCTTTCCGAGGTAACAATAATTTCGGTGTTAACACCTAGTTTTATCATTCATAAATATGTATAAACATGATTTTGAGTTCATTTAGTTGAAAATTTTGAAAATTTTTACTAGAAGTGGGTAGTCAGTATATAAGACTAGGGCTGTTCTTTATTATCAGAGAGCACTAGATTCTAATACAACTACTGCTTTACTAGTATTTTTAATGGTAACCAAGTGTATGAAGTAAAAAATATTAAAAATCCAAAAGAATTTAACCCCTTCCCACACTTAAGATCTTGCAATGCCCTCATTTGCAAGAAATCAGTAACAATTTAAATTATTGAGGGTGATTAGCGTAGAAATGATTAAATTTTACCAAAGTTTCCAAACATATTTGTGTTTGCTTACTGAAAGGACCCGTTCATATACATTATAAACGATTCACAATAGTTGATTACATCGCGAGGTATTTGACCTCTATATGATACGTTTTATAAACATTGCATTCGTTTTTAAAAGACAAACTTTCTTTACATCAAAAATTGACGGCATGCATACCATTTCATATTACATCCAACTATAATTGATTTAATATTAATCTTGATGAACTCAACGACTCGAATGCAACGTCTTTCAAAGTATGTCTTGAATGACTCCAAGTAATATCCTTAAAATGAGCTAATGCACAGCGGAAGAATTCTTTAATACCTGAGAATAAACATGATTTAAAGTGTCAACCAAAAGGTTGGTGAGTTCATTAGTTTATCATAATCCATCATTTCTGTAAGAGTAATAGACCACAAGATTTCAGTTTCTATAAATATCCGTACACTCGCAAGTGTATAAAAGTATTCTATAAGTTGTAGGCACCCGGTAACAAGCTTTAACGTTCATGTTTTACCCTCTGAAGTACACCAGATCAGGTGTGTTTAAAATAACCTCGAAGTACTAAAGCATCCCATAGTCAGGATGGGGTTTGTCAGACCCAATAGATCTATCTTTAGGATTCGCGCCTACCGTACATAGACAAGTAGTTTAATGTTACCAAGCTAAGGGTATATTTCTGGTTTAAACCCACATAGAATTTGTTTTAGTACTTGTGCCTATTCCGTAAAACATTTATAAATCAGCGCATGTATTCTCAGCCCAAAAATATATATAAAAAGGGAGCAAATGAAACTCACAATACTGTATTTCGTAGCAATTATGTATATGACGGCACTGAACAAGTGCAGTGTTTGTCTCGGATTCACGAACCTATATTAAGTATATATATTTATATGTTGGTCAATATCTATCTAACAATTTAGGTCAAGTCGTAGTGTATCACAATCCTAATGCTCGAGACCGACATGCAAAAGTCAACAAAAGTCAACTTGACCCAAAATGACTTCCAAAATCTATACATGTTTATTATATAACTTATATATAGTAGTTTTATATATTTAAATATATTTATCAGATCTTATTATACTAAATAATACAAGTCATTTATTAATAAATAAAAATTTATATTAAAATTCATATATGATAAAAATATACTTTTATATATCTCAAATAATAAAATTTATAAAATTCACTTAATATCATAAAAATATAGTGGTATGTATTATTAATGTAATTACATTACGTGTGGTAAAAATATCTTTGTACGCATATTTATTTGATAAAATAATATTGATAATAATAATAATGATAAAAATAATAAAATGATAGTTTCAATAAAAATATTAATTTTTAGTAATAAAGATAATTTTAGTAATAACATCAACTGATAACAGTTATAATAATCGTTTTAATAATAATATTAAAATTAATGATAATTCAGTTGACCATATCTTTTAATCCGTTCATCGAAACCACACGATTTTTAAATGAAAAGTTATTAATTTTTTTCTTCAGATTTTCAACGACATGCATATCATATAACTTATCTCAGTAGCATATGTATCAAATTCGTGATTTATCATAAACTATTTAACGACGAAACTAAGCATACAAACATGCATAATCATATATACTCGAGCACTAGTCAGGGATACACTATTAATATATAAAAGATAAGATATGAATGCTCACGTATCAATATTGTGATTCAATATTGCAGGAAAGTACGTAGACACAACGAAAATGATAAACGTTAGGTTGACCTCACGAGCAATACCCTCGATCAATACACATAACCTTCATAGCTATAACCCATAATTTCCTTAGCTCTATCCCATTTGAAAACTTATTTTGAAATCGTCTGAATATAACTCCGTCGTAGTATTTTATGTACACTAATAATATCTTGAAATAATACTAAGTAAATATATATATATATGTAATTCGATTGAGAGAGTTTAGAGAAATATATTTTCAAGTTTCTATGAAATAATGAAACCTATTGAATTCTATTTATAATAGATTTTTGAATTATTAAAGTGAATTATTAAAGTATGAATTATTAAAGTGAATTATTAAAGTATGAATTATTAAAGTGAATTATTAAAGTATGAATTATTAAAGTGAATTATTAAAGTATGAATTATTAAAGTGAATTATTAAAGTATGAATTATTAAAGTGAATTATTAAAGTATGAATTATTAAAGTGAATTATTAAAGTATGAATTATTAAAGTTAAAGTAAAGTAAAAGTAAAGTAAAGGTAAAGTTAAAGTATAGTAAAAGTATAAAACTATGTACGTATAATACGCGTATAAAAATATATATAACATTAATTTAAATCGTTATATATATATATATATATATATATATATATATATATATATATATATATATATATATATATATATATATATATATATATATATATTTAATAAAATAAAATATAAATATCGTTATCTTTATCATACTGGTTAAGTAATGAGTTGTAAAAAAAAAATAGATTTCTTAAATCACAGTGGACCTCATAACATAGGCCCGTAATCATATAATAATGTATCTGATAATTCAATCATTTGATATTATCTCTTAATTCTGTCGATAAATATATCGAAACAAATATGTTTATGTAAAGTATCATATATCTAATACTTTGTTAATGTTTTCAGTTAATATTATATATTATATATACATATCTATATACACATAATTGTTCGTGAATCGTCAAACACGGTCAAAGGGTAATTGATTACATGAATGTAGTTCTAAACTTTTTGAGATTCAACATTACAAATTCTGCTTATCGTGTCAGAAACATATAAAGGTTAAGTTTAAATTTGGTCGGAAATTTCCGAGTCGTCACAGTACCTACCCGTTAAAGAAATTTCGTCCCGAAATTTGATCGAGGTCGTCATGGCTAACTATAAAAATGTTTTCATGACGAATATGAGTTGATAAATAGAGTTTTATCATCATTGAGTAATATAGATAAAACAATTTGATTACGCGAAGAGTATAAGTGAAGCTATCGCAAGAGAGTGAAATGAGTAAACGTATATTCGTTTTAACCGATGACGTAGTTATGATTGATTTCCGGAATTCATGGGATTTAAAGAAAATCTTTGCAATAAGATTTGGTTCTTCGGCGATTAAGGAAATCAGGATCTTCTTTGATTAAATGCGATAATCTGTCTCGATTTCTCTGTCTGATATTTTACTATAATTCCACCCCCTTCGTTTCTTTATTTCCACAGCTCACACCTTCTAGTCTTTCTCCCCAATTCATACTTTAAAGCAGTCATTAATATGCTTCATCCAGTATTGATTCTTGATATACTTTTAACTTTCATATCTGTCATTCTTCTTTTTCATCTACCACCGGAGGAAGTTATTTTCTTCTACCATTACCTTGGGGTTATTGTGTTTTTCATTCTCCCGTGTCTTTATATTGCTATACGCATTTATATTCACGGTTTGTAATTTCGGGGTTGTTATCGGGCTTTATATTCTCCATTATATTTCGGAGCTTCATGCTTTCATTTTCTCTTCCCGATCTTAAGTCAAGCGGATAATAGTCCAGAATTCGTAGATATGAATTTTTGGATGAACATAGTTAATGTTCCAAGAAGAAAATCGTAATGGCACAATCTTGATTTGGCAAATTACCAGAATATCCGAAAATATAGAGCTATCAAGATGATATGTTCTTAATATGTTTGAAAATTGGGTAGAATGTAAGAGTCGTGTAAACAGTACATGATGACGGTATGTTCTGTGAATCATCACGTTCCATTAGAAACTCAGCATGACTTACTGTAATATAATCACGTTGATCAAGTGTCATTATATTATACTAACTCATGCTTCAGTTCCCAACACTACTTCAAAAACATTCCTATTTTAAATTCAAATTTTTTTTTTAAATTTAGAAACTAACACAGTTTCTTTTTATGTTGTAATGCAGATATTGCGAAGAGATAAAAGATATCGGATAAGAATAGTTGTGAAAATATCTTCAGGAATATCGAAGATATTATAATAAAAGATACGATAATATGGATGATGAAGAAGATTTGTCTGTGAAGGTTTAGAATAAGAGGTAAGGTGTTTGCTAACGATTTCAGTAGACACTGAATCATTTGAATCCTTTGAAGGCAGGTTTAGTCTTTGTGATTTGTCCACAGCCTCCTTCATGGTCTGCTCAATCCGTTTTCCAGTTTCAAACCTTCTCTTTTTCTCAGCTTTACCACCATACTATTCTTTATCATCAAACTTTTGACTGTTAAAGTCATTTACAGTTTTTGCTGCTTCATCAGCATTTTTCCAATTTCGGAGAACTAGTTCATAGTTTGGGATGTTTTTCAGAAAATTCACATTCGAAGTATGTAAGTCTAGGAGATAGACGTTATATGTATAACTTTTGACATCAAATTGTCGCGAAATTCAAAATACTGATTGCTAATTCCCAGTAGTTGGTGTGACAATTATTGTTACAGGATGTAGGTGAGTACATGATGGGGTTTTAATGAATAAGTATAGTGGCTTTTCGGAGAGGCTTAAGTCGAAGGTTAATGAAGTTGTTGATAAGTTTACTGCTAATGTGGCGAGATATGAAAGGTTCCCCGGTAACAATGATGAAGGGGTAATTGTTATAATAAGGTTTATTCGTATAAACAAATGAAGGTGATTTGCTGGAGCTGTGACAAAACTGTCTATTTTGAAAAATTATATTTGGTAATAAATATCAAAGGATCTGACACGGATACGTGTTAAACTATAACTTTGGTTTCGAGAGCTTTTCAGATGCATGACAGTGGGTAATATGTGGTTGGATCATCATCTCGCATGTCTTTAGGAATTTCGAAGTGTTTGAACACATATTGTAATTGTTAATATGCATATGATGTTCTAAGATTTTGAATGATACAAATATTTTTGTGAGTTCCATGAATAGAAATGAGGTTCTAGGACAGTTTTAAAGTCAAAGTATAGTTTTGAAAGATGTAGGAATCTAAGAGTGATGCTTTCGGTTATATCTTGAATCGAATTCTGAGATTTCAAAATCAGAATATGTAATTAGATTTTGAATGAGTATGGTTGTTTTGATTTCTATAAAAGAATGTATATTGTTGTGAAAGTAGGGAGTATAATGGATTATTTGCTGAATCAGATTCGAAGAATGTAACATATTAATTGTGAATTTATATATCTCTCGGGTATTACCTACCCGTTAAAAAAAATTTCACAATTAATATTTTGTACAAAAGAATTTTATTACAGTCTTTATGGAAATATATATGTGTATATTTCTTCAGATGTAATATTGATTTAATGAGTTAATATTAAATTAAACTCATTTGATTTATGGTTAAGGCTAAGATAGATAATTTCTAAACTTTAGAAATTACATAATCGTCGTAGAATGTTTCCCCAATGAAGTTATGAATCAATACTTCATCATTGTGGTATTCCTTGGTATCTACATGGCGTATGACGTCGATGCTCGTGGGACAGATTGTGAAGTTGAGGTTTGCGATGCGGTTGTTGTTGGTGGTGGTAATGGTACTGTTGATGTTGTTGATGGTGGTACTGGTTATGCTGCTGGTGCTACTGCTGGTGTTTGTAACCTTTGCACCATATTCTCCAAAGCCACTACCCGAGCGCGAAGCTCGTTGACTTCTTCTATTACACCGGGGTGATTGTCGGTTCGGACGAGCGGATAAATAAGATCTAGAATTTGGTGTAGTATATAATCATGATGAGATACTCTGGAAATGAGAGAGAAAATGGTGTTTCGGACAGGTTCGCCGGTAAGTGCTTCAGGTTCATTGCCAAGAGGGCAATGTGGTGGATGAAAGGGATCGCCTTCTTCTTGTCTCCAATGGTTAAGTAGATTACGAACCCATCCCTAATTCATCCAGAATAGATGATGGCTAATTGGTTGATCCATTCCGGTCACGCTGCTTTCGGAGCTGATGTGGAAATCCATATCGGCATAGCTGTCGGAATCCGAGGAACTCGAACTGGTTGAGGGATCCATCTTGTATGATCAGGGAAAGAATTTTTTTGGTAAGAAATAGATTATAGAATTTAGATTTGGTATTCTTCAATATATAATTTACATATGTATATATAATACCAAAATCCCATAAATTACGGAGGAATCTTTGAAAGATGTCAGTCAAAGTTCACAGTAACAGATATGCTAAGATAAGAATTCGTCTATACACTATTATGCAATAAATGTAGGAAAACGCGTCTAGACTTAAGAATGATAAGCAGGTAATTTCCTAAGGATGGTAAGTAGATGATTTCCGACTAAAAATGATAAGCAAAACTTTTGACATGCAGACACGGTCGAAGTCCAGACTCACTAATGCATCTTAACAACTATCAGTTAGACACACTAATGCAAGACCTGGTTCGCTAAGACCACTGCTCTGATACCAACTGAAAGGACCCGTTCATATACATTATAAACGATTCACAATAGTTGATTACATCGCGAGGTATTTGACCTCTATATGATACGTTTTACAAACATTGCATTCGTTTTTAAAAGACAAACTTTCTTTACATCAAAAATTGATGGCATGCATACCATTTCATATTACATCCAACTATAATTGACTTAATATTAATCTTGATGAACTCAACGACTCGAATGCAACGTCTTTCAAAGTATGTCTTGAATGACTCTAAGTAATATCCTTAAAATGAGCTAATGCACAAAGGAAGAATTCTTTAATACCTGAGAATAAACATGATTTAAAGTGTCAACCAAAAGGTTGGTGAGTTCATTAGTTTATCATAATCCATCATTTCCGTAATAGTAATAGACCACAAGATTTCAGTTTCTATAAATATCCGTACACTCGCAAGTGTATAAAAGTATTCTATAAGTTGTAGGCACCCGGTAACAAGCTTTAACGTTCATGTTTTACCCTCTAAAGTACACCAGATCAGGTGTGTTTAAAATAACCTCGAAGTACTAAAGCATCCCATAGTCAGGATGGGGTTTGTCAGACCCAATAGATCTATCTTTAGGATTCGCGCCTACCGTACATAGACAAGTAGTTTAATGTTACCAAGCTAAGGGTATATTTCTGGTTTAAACCCACATAGAATTTGTTTTAGTACTTGTGCCTATTCCGTAAAACATTTATAAATCAGCGCATGTATTCTCAGCCCAAAAATATATATAAAAAGGGAGCAAATGAAACTCACAATACTGTATTTTGTAGCAATTATGTATATGACGGCACTGAACAAGTGCAGTGTTTGTCTCGGATTCACGAACCTATATTAAGTATATATATTTATATGTTGGTCAATATCTGTCTAACAATTTAGGTCAAGTCGTAGTGTATCACAATCCTAATGCTTGAGACCGACATGCAAAAGTCAACAAAAGTCAACTTGACCCAAAATGACTTCCAAAATCTATACATGTTTATTATATAACTTATATATAGTAGTTTTATATATTTAAATATATTTATCAGATCTTATTATACTAAATAATACAAGTCATTTATTAATAAATAAAAATTTATATTAAAATTCATATATGATAAAAATATACTTTTATATATCTCAAATAATAAAATTTATAAAATTCACTTAATATCATAAAAATATAGTGGTATGTATTATTAATGTAATTACATTACGTGTGGTAAAAATATCTTTGTACGCATATTTATTTGATAAAATAATATTGATAATAATAATAATGATAAAAATAATAAAATGATAGTTTCAATAAAAATATTAATTTTTAGTAATAAAGATAATTTTAGTAATAACATCAACTGATAACAGTTATAATAATCGTTTTAATAATAATATTAAAATTAATGATAATTCAGTTGACCATATCTTTTAATCCGTTCATCGAAACCACAAGATTTCTAAATGAAAAGTTATTAATTTTTTTCTTCAGATTTTCAACGACATGCATATCATATAACTTATCTCAGTAGCATATGTATCAAATTCGTGATTTATCATAAACTATTTAACGACGAAACTAAGCATACAAACATGCATAATCATATATACTCGAGCACTAGTCAGGGATACACTATTAATATATAAAAGATAAGATATGAATGCTCACGTATCAATATTGTGATTCAATATTGCAGGAAAGTACGTAGACGCAACGAAAATGATAAACGTTAGGTTGACCTCACGAGCAATACCCTCGATCAATACCCATAACCTTCATAGCTATAACCCATAATTTCCTTAGCTCTATCCCATTTGAAAACTTATTTTGAAATCATCTGAATATAACTCCGTCGTAGTATTTTATGTACACTAATAATATCTTGAAATAATACTAAGTAAATATATATATATATATGTAATTCGATTGAGAGAGTTTAGAGAAATATATTTTCAAGTTTCTATGAAATAATGGAACCTATTGAATTCTATTTATAATAGATTTTTGAATTATTAAAGTGAATTATTAAAGTATGAATTATTAAAGTGAATTATTAAAGTATGAATTATTAAAGTGAATTATTAAAGTATGAATGATTAAAGTGAATTATTAAAGTGAATTATTAAAGTATGAATTATTAAAGTGAATTATTAAAGTATGAATTATTAAAGTGAATTATTAAAGTATGAATTATTAAAGTTAAAGTAAAGTAAAAGTAAAGTAAAGGTAAAGTTAAAGTATAGTAAAAGTATAAAACTATGTACGTATAATACGCGTATAAAAATATATATAATATTAATTTAAATCGTTTTATAAAAATATATATATATATATATATATATATATATATATATATATATATATATATATATATATATATATATATATATATATATATATATATATATATATATATATATATATATATATATATATATATATATATATATATTTAATAAAATAAAATATAAATATCGTTATCTTTATCATATTGGTTAAGTAATGAGTTGTAAAAAAAAATAGATATCTTAAATCACAGTGAACCTCATAACATAGGCCCGTAATCATATCATAAAGTATCTGATAATTCAATCATTTGATATTATCTCTTAATTCTGTTGATAAATATATCGAAACAAATATGTTTATGTAAAGTATCATATATCTAATACTTTGTTAATGTTTTCAGTTAATATTATATATTATATATACATATCTATATACACATAATTGTTCGTGAATCGTCGAATACGGTCAAAGGGTAATTGATTACATGAATGTAGTTCTAAACTTTTTGAGATTCAACATTACAAATTCTGCTTATCGTGTCAGAAACATATAAAGGTTAAGTTTAAATTTGGTCAGAAATTTCCGAGTCGTCACACTTGCTGAATGATAAATGGTGCATATCATTTGTTCATTCCGTCTTGTTCTTATTTCACATATATTTTGCATCTTGTCGCCAAAATTAGTTGCTTTTGCTGAACTTAATGCCAGTCTTTGAAAATGCGTTGTTTTACCCTGTTGTGTACATAAGATAAACTGCAAACATATATACATATTTTTGAAGTTTGGTATATTACCCCACATTCAAAAATTATTAAAATCTAATAATAAAATTTAGAAAATTATAAAAACTAATAGAAATCCAACATAAGTATTAAATGTATCAACATTACAAATAATAAAATAAAAAAAACTAAGTAGACTAGGGATGATACTGATACCAGAAGGGGTTCCATGCATAACCATATGTGCTATAAAATGCTTCTCCTGAGTTATACGTAGGATACGGTGGTTACATCTCTATAGACCAGGGAGGGAATATGGGCGTTGGGGTAGGAATATAGTTTCTACCTATATGTTGGCAATAAGCTATGATTTGGTTTTGATGAACTTGCCAATCTTCAAATGCTCTATGTCTAGCATTTTCATACTCTTGTGAAGCTATAAACCTTTGCATTTCTGCCATTTCATTTCCCCCTCCTACATTACCTTGCTGTTGGTTTCTCTCAACCTGTGGATGTCTACCATTATATTGTACTGCGGCGTTATTTCGCCTCTTCAAAACTTTAGCACCATGGTATAGATTTAAACCTATTGTATCTTGGGGTTCTGGTTCTTCGATTAATAATCCCCCCCGACTTATATCCACATTGAGATATTCAGCAATCAAAGTAATAAATATACCACCTCCTATTATGCTATGCGGTCTCATCCCCCTAACCATAGCTAATAAATAATAACCCACACAATATGGTATACTTACAGCGCTTTGTGGGTCTCGAATACACATGTGGTAAAACAAATCCTGTTCATTTACCTTTTCCTTATTCTTACCTCTTTGTGTAATCGAATTAGCTAAAAACCTATGAATTACTCTTAATTCAGCTCTATCTATATCCAAATAAGAGTAATTTCCCGCTTTAAATCGGTGATGGCTAGTCATTTGACTCCATACACCATGCGTATCAAAATTTTCGCCTATCTTTCTACCATTTAGTATCAACCCTTTACAATCGGCAGATGCTAACTCCTCAGGCGTATATATACGTAAGGCCTGAGCCATGTCTAGTAAAGACATGTGTCGCATCGAACCTCCTAACAAAAATCTAATAAAAGATCGATCGGTTAAACTAGCTACCCGATCATTTAACTCTATACTATACAACAATTCTTCACACCATACTTTATATACAGGTCTACGCATGTTGAATAACCGTACCCAATCGTTGAAAGTAGAATTACCATACCTCTGTGCAAGTAATTCCCTAATTGGCCCGGCCAATTCTACAGCTTCTAATGGTCCCCATTCTATGACCCTAGGTACCTCAACAGCTTTAGAATGAAGAGTATGCAATCCTCTTTGGTATTTTGGATAATCTATCCAACGTTTATCAAATCTCAAGTTCGGGTGCAAATCTTCTAAGTGCATATCAGAAAATGTCATTACTGGATGAGGTATATCTTGCTTGTAGTAGTTATCCACCTCCTGTTGGTCCGCATTCTCAGGAGGAGCATTGTGAGCTTGGGATGAAAATTCACCCCTTTCAGTCTGCAAAATACATCAAACATAATTTTTGTGCATCCAGATATGCATTAGTGTCAGCAAAATCATCAATCAAAATAATTACAATAACATGTCCAATTTATATCAAACTTATGCTCATTTTCATATTTTTATCAAATCTACACTTTTTCAAATAAGCATATACGAAAATGTTGGCCAAGTTCATAAGCATTCAACTCAAATAACATGTCAAAATAATCATTACTAGCAATTAAACAAGTCTCAATTGGCATTATCTCTCAAAAATCAAGTTCATGAATTTTAGACTTGAAAAAGTCCACTTTAATTCTCAAAATCATGTTTAGGCTCAAAGTTTGGATCATTTAACTACCTAAACATGTTACACTACTTAATTTAGCAATAATTCATGACAAAAATCGGCCATAACCTGTTTATATCAAAAAGCCCCAAATTGCTCAAAAACACAAACCCTAGATTACTTAAAATTTGAAGTTTAAGGCTTCTAATCATGTTAAATAGCATCAATCTAGGTTATACAAGCATAATACATAAGCAATTTAAGCATAATTACACTGAAAAGCATCAAAATCGAATTGGGTATAAAATTGCTCAAGAACACCAATTTTCGGATTAAATGGTGTTTAGGTGTAGAAATTTACCGTTTTTCTTGAGTAATTCCTTGATAGCATCCTTCTTAACATGATTTTAGTAAAAGATTTGATGATTAATGGTGAAAAATTGTGAATTTGGGAGTGTTTTTTCGGGTTTATTTCGCAGTTTGTTTTTGTGGTGTGTGCAACTGATCTGTTCGTTCAGCTTTTTATTTTTTCTGGATTTTGCAAGCTCCGCGAGTCGCGGCATATTTACCCTTCAAACTCCGCGAGTCGCGGGGTTTGATATATTTTTTTTTTAATGTAAAAATAAAATCTTAACTTATAAAACAAATATAAAATAAATTTAAAATTTTGTTTTCCTTTGTTATTTAGGACGAGGTCGTTTCAGATCGATGTCCTAGTCCGTCATTCGACAAAATTTTAAAATTTGTCTTTTTGTAGCGATTGTTTTAAAAGCTAAGATTTTTAGGTTTTTTTTAAATGTTTTTGGCATACTTTAAGTCAATAAGATTAAAAATAATGATAATAAAATTTCTCGTCCCTCCTTCGGGTAAAGCAATTTCGGTTCAAAGACCTAGTCTTCAACTTACGACGAATTTTAAAAATCATATTTTTAACTTAACGAAATAAAGTAAATTTTTGTTTTTAAATTCACACCAAACTTAAATTTAAAATTGCATAAAATTAAGAATTCATATAATAAAAATTAAAAATTCACACCAAACTTATATTATATTTTTGTTTTTAAACATACAAACTTATATTAAAAAGATTAATTTTTCAAATATTTACAATTTTAAATATATTGATTTTACAAAGTTTACAATATTAATTTAAGATTTATATATTAATTTTAAAAACAAAGTAAAAATAAAATTAAAAATCTTTTTGGCTTTTTATCCCATTTTAATCAATCAAATATTATCAAAAACATACGCCCCTCTTTTCGGTAAAGTAATTTCGGTTCCATGACCTAATTTAACTCATGACGAATTTTTGAAATATTTTGGGTTGATTGATGAAAGATATTTATACCTTAAGAATAAACGTTAAATTTCGCAGTGATGTAATAAATTTTTGTATGGTATCAATAATTTCGGTCGCCAAACCTAATTTTATTTAATATCAATTTAATACTTTATAGCGAATAAATTAGCGTTTATTATCAAAAGGTTAAAAATAAAAATAAAAATAAAAACAAAAAACTGTACAGACTTACCTGTGAGATAGTATTCTTAGTTATATGATCTATCCCATTCATAAGATAGTCGGTTTAATTGGTTTTCCATGGCTACATAGGCGTAACCTCGAGCATTCAGTGTTTTTTCTTCTAAACATATGAACGGTCCGTCTCTGCATAAAGTAAAAAAATCGGTGTTTGAATAGGTTTGATTATTTGAACATTTACCTCCATGGCTACTTAGTTAGCTATGGTATCGAAATTGTGATTAACTTCGTTGTTGACTTCCATCGGACTATCTATGTAATGTTTAACTCTGTGACCATTAACTTTAAATTCAATCCCATTTGAATTTATTAACTCTATCGTTCCGTATGGGAAAACTCTTTTGACTATGAATGGTCCAGACCATCTTGATTTCAATTTTCCAGGAAATAGCTTGAATCGTGAATTGAAAAGAAGAACTCTGTCTCCTTCTTTAAATTCTTTTGAACTTCTGATTCTTTTATCATGCCATTTCTTCGTTCTTTCTTTATAGATTAACGAATTTTTGTATGCTTCATGTCTTAATTCTTCTAATTCGTTTAGTTGACTTAATCGTAGACGTCCAGCTTCATGTAAATCAAGATTACATGTCTTCAAAGCCCAAAATGCTTTGTGTTCAATTTCTACTGGAAGATGACATGCTTTTCCGTAAACGAGTCTAAAAGGTGTGGTTCCAATTGGAGTTTTGTAGGCTGTTCTAAAAGCCCAGAGTGCATCCTCCAATTTAATGGACCATTCCTTCGGATTTGATCCTACGGTTTTCTCTAGAATACGTTTTAAAGCTCGGTTGGTATTTTCAACTTGTCCACTTGTTTGTGGATGATAAGCAGTGGAGATTTTATGAGTTACTCCATATCTTTTAAGAACTTTCTCAAGTTGATTATTACAGAAATGAGTACCCCGATCACTTATTAAAGCTTTCGGTGTTCCAAACCTTGCAAAAAGACGTTTTAAAAAGTTGACTACAACTCGTGCATCATTAGTTGGGAGAGCTTGTGCTTCCGCCCATTTAGATACATAATCAATGGCAACGAGAATGTAGAGATTATTATGAGATTTTGGAAATGGACCCATAAAGTCAATACCCCAAATGTCAAATACTTCACATACTTGGATGACATTTTGTGGCATTTCATCACGTTGACTTATTTTTCCGGCCCTTTGACAAGCATCACAGGATTTGCAAAGAAGGTGTGCGTGTTTGTAAATTGTAGGCCAATAGAATCCAGCATCATAAACTTTTCTTGCTGTTAGTTGAGGCCCATAATGCCCTCCTGTTGGTCCTGTGTGACAATGGTTTAAGATTTTACTAGCTTCATTTCCAAATACACATCGGCGTATTATTCCATCGGGACAACTTTTAAACAAATGTGGATCTTCCCAGAAATAGTGCTTTATATCACTGAAGAATTTCTTTCGTTTTTGGTACGACAATCCTTTTTCAAGGAATCCACAAACTAAGTAGTTTGCATAGTCTGCAAACCATGAGATTTCATTATAATCTATCTTCAATAGATATTCATCAGGAAAGTTGTCTTGTATGGCCGATTCATTTAGAACTTCTAATTCGGGATTTTCAAGACGAGAAAGATGATCAGCGGCGAGATTTTCTGCTTCTTTTTTATCTCGGATTTCAATATCGAACTCTTGTAAGAGTAAGATCCAACGGATTAATCTTGGTTTGGCATCTTGTTTCGAAAATAGGTATCTAAGAGCAGAATGGTCGGTATAGACCACCGTTTTAGCTAGAACGAGATATGATCGAAATTTGTCAAAAGCAAAGACAATAGCAAGGAGTTCTTTTTCAGTAGTTGTATAATTTGTTTGTGCTCCTTGTAACATCTTACTAGCATAATATATAGGTTGAAATCGTTTTTCAATCCTTTGTCCTAAAACGGCTCCCATTGCAAAATCACTTGCATCGCACATTAGTTCAAACGGTAGATTCCAATTTGGTGTTATCATGATCGGTGCATTAGTGAGTTTTTCTTTAAGAATATTAAAAGATTTGATACATTCATCTGAAAAGATGAATGGAGCATCCTTTTCTAGGAGTTTATTCATAGGAGTGGCAATTTTAGAAAAATCTTGTATGAAACGTCGGTAAAAACCGGCATGCCCTAGAAAACTCCTAACTCCTCTAACATTGGTGGGATGTGGAAGTTTAGCAATTACATCTACTTTAGCTCTATCCACTTCAATTCCTTCTTTTGAAATTTTATGTCCAAGAACGATGCCTTCTTTAACCATGAAATGGCATTTCTCCCAATTAAGTACTAGATTTGATTATTCGCATCTAATAAGCATTCGTTCAATATTAGCTAGACATGTTTCAAATGTATCACCGAAGACTGAAAAGTCATCCATGAAAACTTCCATGCATTCTTCTATCATGTCATGAAAAATCGCCATCATACACCTTTGATGTAGTGACCCGAACTTTTCCATGTTTATATATATTAATTGAGATTGATATTTACATGATTAAATGTTTCCAACATGTTAAGCAATCAAACTTGTTAAGACTTGATTAACTGAAATATGTTTCATATAGACAATTGACCACCCAAGTTGACCGGTGATTCACGAACGTTAAAACTTGTAAAAACTATATGATGACATATACATGGATATATATATAGTAAACATGATACTATGATAAGTAAACATATCATTAAGTATATTAACAATGAACTACATATGTAAAAACAAGACTACTAACTTAATGATTTTTAAACGAGACATATATGTAACGATTATCGTTGTAAAGACATTTAATGATATTTATACATGATAATATCATGATAATATAATAATTTAAAATCTCATTTGATATTATAAACATTGGGTTAACAACATTTAACAAGATCGTTAACCTAAAGGTTTCAAAACAACACTTACATGTAACGACTAACGATGACTTAACGACTCAGTTAAAATGTATATACATGTAGTGTTTTAATATGTATTCATACACTTTTGAAAGACTTCAAGACACTTATCAAAATACTTCTACTTAACAAAAATGCTTACAATTACATCCTCGTTCAGTTTCATCAACAATTCTACTCGTATGCACCCGTATTCGTACTCGTACAATACACAGCTTTTAGATGTATGTACTATTGGTATATACACTCCAATGATCAGCTCTTAGCAGACCATGTGAGTCACCTAACACATGTGGGAACCATCATTTGGCAACTAGCATGAAATATCTCATAAAATTACAAAAATATGAGTAATCATTCATGACTTATTTACATGAAAACAAAATTACATATCCTTTATATCTAATCCATACACCAACGACCAAAAACACCTACAAACACTTTCATTCTTCAATTTTCTTCATCTAATTGATCTCTCTCAAGTTCTATCTTCAAGTTCTAAGTGTTCTTCATATATTTTACAAGTTCTAGTTACATAAAATCAAGAATACTTTCAAGTTTGCTAGCTCACTTCCAATCTTGTAAGGTGATCATCCAACCTCAAGAAATCTTTGTTTCTTACAGTATTTTATCATTCTAATACAAGGTAATAATCATATTCAAACTTTGATTCAATTTCTATAACTATAACAATCTTATTTCAAGTGATGATCTTACTTGAACTTGTTTTCGTGTCATGATTCTGCTTCAAGAACTTCGAGCCATCCAAGGATCCGTTGAAGCTAGATCCATTTTTCTCTTTTCCAGTAAGTTTATCCAAGGAACTTAAGGTAGTAATGATGTTCATAACATCATTCGATTCATACATATAAAGCTATCTTATTCGAAGGTTTAAACTTGTAATCACTAGAACATAGTTTAGTTAATTCTAAACTTGTTCGCAAACAAAAGTTAATCCTTCTAACTTGAATTTTAAAATCAACTAAACACATGTTCTATATCTATTTGATATGCTAACTTAATGATTTAAAACCTGGAAACACGAAAAATACCGTAAAACCGGATTTACGCCGTCGTAGAAACACCGCGGGCTGTTTTGGGTTAGTTAATTAAAAACTATGATAAACTTTGATTTAAAAGTTGTTATTTTGAGAAAATGATTTTTATTATGAACATGAAACTATATCCAAAAATTATGGTTAAACTCAAAGTGGAAGTATGTTTTCTAAAATGGTCATCTAGACGTCGTTCTTTCGACTGAAATGACTACCTTTACAAAAACGACTTGTAACTTATTTTTCCGACTATAAACCTATACTTTTTCTGTTTAGATTCATAAAATATAGTTCAATATGAAACCATAGCAATTTGATTCACTCAAAACGGATTTAAAATGAAGAAGTTATGGGTAAAACAAGATTGGATAATTTTTCTCATTTTAGCTACGTGAAAATTGGTAACAAATCTATTCCAACCATAACTTAATCAACTTGTATTGTATATTATGTAATCTTGAGATACCATAGACACGTATACAATGTTTCGACCTATCATGTCGACACATCTATATATATTTCGGAACAACTATAGACACTCTATATGTGAATGTTGGAGTTAGCTATACAGGGTTGAGGTTGATTCCAAAATATATATAGTTTGAGTTGTGATCAATACTGAGATACGTATACACTGGGTCGTGGATTGATTCAAGATAATATTTATCAATTTATTTCTGTACATCTAACTGTGGACAACTAGTTATAGGTTACTAACGAGGACAGCTGACTTAATAAACTTAAAACATCAAAATATATTAAAAGTGTTGTAAATATATTTTGAACATACTTTGATATATATGTATATATTGTTATAGGTTTGTGAATCAACCAGTGGCCAAGTCTTACTTCCCGACGAAGTAAAAATCTGTGAAAGTGAGTTATAGTTCCACTTTTAAAATCTAATATTTTTGGGATGAGAATACATGCAGGTTTTATAAATGATTTACAAAATAGACACAAGTACGTAAAACTACATTCTATGGTTGAATTATCGAAATCGAATATGCCCCTTTTTATTAAGTCTGGTAATCTAAGAATTAGGGAACAGACACCCTAATTGACGCGAATCCTAAAGATAGATCTATTGGGCCCAACAAGCCCCATCCAAAGTACCGGATGCTTTAGTACTTCAAAATTTATATCATATCCGAAGGGTGTCCCGGAATGATGGGGATATTCTTATATATGCATCTTGTTAATGTCGGTTACCAGGTGTTCACCATATGAATGATTTTTATCTCTATGTATGGGATGTGTATTGAAATATGAAATCTTGTGGTCTATTGTTACGATTTGATATATATAGGTTAAACCTATAACTCACCAACATTTTTGTTGACGTTTTAAGCATGTTTATTCTCAGGTGATTATTAAGAGCTTCCGCTGTCGCATACTTAAATAAGGACGAGATTTGGAGTCCATGCTTGTATGATATTGTGTAAAAACTGCATTCAAGAAACTTATTTTGTTGTAACATATTTGTATTGTAAACCATTATGTAATGGTCGTGTGTAAACAGGATATTTTAGATTATCATTATTTGATAATCTACGTAAAGCTTTTTAAACCTTTATTGATGAAATAAAGGTTATGGTTTGTTTTAAAATGAATGCAGTCTTTGAAAAACGTCTCATATAGAGGTCAAAACCTCGCAACGAAATCAATTAATATGGAACGTTTTTAATCAATAAGAACGGGACATTTCAGTTGGTATCCGAGCGTTGGTCTTAGAGAACCAGAAAAATTTGCATTAGTGTGTCTTATCGAGTTTGTTAGGATGCATTAGTGAGTATGGACTTCGACCGTGTTTTCTTTAAAAATGATTGCTTAATATTTTTGTTGGAAACTATATATTATTAACATGTAAATATTATGTGATATATTAATCTCTTAACGTGTTTGATGTTATGTGATAGATGTCTACCTCTAGAACAAGTCTCATTGACTCACCTAATAATAATGAAGAGTCAAATGTAAATTGGAATAATTCGTGGACTGATTCACAAGTTCCCGAAGAGGAACCGAAAGAAGAGTCGGAATCGGAAGAAGAATCGGAACCGGAAGAAGAATCGGAACCGGAAGAAGAAATAGAACCAGTGGGGGAAATAATAAAACGGTTAAGTAGAAGAAAATCCTCAACCAACCGACCAAAGTTAATTATGGTCAATGGTGTTTCCGCCAAGGAAGCAAAGTATTGGGAGGATTACCAATTCTCCGATGAATCGGATCCCGACAAGGAATCCGATGATGTTATAGAAATTTCCCCAACACAATTTAATAAGGAAAAAGAGAACAATAAGGGAAAGGGCATAAAAACAGAGAAATTTGATTCCAAACCCGATGAACTTTATATGTATCGTCAACACCCGTATTTCTTAAGTTGTGACAATAATCCGGGAACCTCTAAACCACCAGGTTTTTCTAAACCAATGTGGAAAACGACGGCTCGTATTAGGGGAACATCATATATCCCTAGAAACTTGTCAAAACGAACCAAAACCGAAGAAGAAGAAACGAGCGAGTCAGAATAAGATAGTTGTATTCGTGTGGTGTAATATATGTAATATAGTGTGCTTATGCTTTATGATATATGTAAAAATTTCTTGTATTAATAAGTATTTTTTTTATGAATCTAACTCTTGTCTATTTTACAGTATAAAAACACAAAATGGATAGATAACCCAATATTTTAAGAGACCTATCCGGAGACATGATTGATGAAATCTTGTCTAGAGTTGGTCAGAATTCCTCGGCACAACTATTTAAGGCGAGATCAGTTTGTAAGACATTCGAAGAATGTTCCAATAATTCCTTGGTTTATAAAAGGCTTTCGTTCGAAAGATGGGGGATATCACATTGGGAAATCCATAAGTTACGATGTGTTTACTTTGACGCATATATTGCGGGGAACCCAAATGCTATTTTACGCAACGGGTTAAGAAATTATTTTGACTCAATATATCCGAATATAGGACTTCGTGATTTAGAAAAAGCGGCTAACATGCAACATAAAGAAGCATGTTATGCTTACGGCTTAGTAATGTTCGCTTCTCACCAAAGTGAGAACAAGAACATCGGGCTACAACTATTAAACAAAACGTTCCCACAAGTGACGGAGTCGGTAATTGGGGTAAGAAATGAGGTTTTTAGATTGTTAAGGGACTGTTGGATATTACGTAACCCTCGTCCCTTTGACGATGTTACAACACGCTGTATTATCAACGGTCATAACGGTTATGTTCCACAAGACCAAGGATGGGAAGTAGTCCTAGTAAAACCAGAATGCATGACTTGTTTCTGGACGTATGAATTACGTGTCTTTATTGCCTTTACTGAACGACTTGTGTACTAGCTAGAATTATCTTCACAACTATCTTGTATCAAAGTTATTGTGTGCTATATTTCATGCTATATGTAAAATAAGCGGTATTGTAAGTTTGTAAAATATTGTGTAAAAGTTTGAACGCGAAATATTATTATAATCAGTTTTTCATATAGAATTGTAGTAGTTGAATTGTATATTAGCTACTAAGTATGAACTTAACGGGTAGGTACTACCCGAATTCAAACTTATAAAACGCTAATATGAAGAAAAAGCTTTTATAAATGAGTTCATATTATGCTACGAGATACTATTGACTACTCTTAATATTCTGTATGATTAACTTGTTTCATTTGACTATTTGAAGGAAATGGCACCGACTACTCGACAAACCTTGAATATGAGCGAAGAGGAATTTCGTGCCTTTCTTGCTTCAAACATAGCCGCAGTACAGGCTGCGCTACATACCAACAATAACCTTGGATCTAGCAGTACAGGAAATCGTGTAGGATGCACCTACAAAGAATTCACTGCCTGCAAACCTTTGGAATTTGATGGAACCGAAGGACCGATCGGATTGAAACGATGGACCGAGAAGGTCGAATCGGTGTTTGCCATAAGTAAGTGTACTGAAGAGGACAAAGTGAAGTACGCTACGCATACCTTCACAGGTTCTGCGTTAACATGGTGGAATACCTATCTAGAGCAAGTGGGACAAGATGATGCTTACGCACTACCGTGGTCAGCATTCAAGCACTTGATGAACGAGAAGTACCGTCCCAGAACCGAGGTCAATAAGCTCAAGACAGAACTTAGAGGGTTACGAACCCAAGGATTTGATATTACCACGTACGAAAGACGATTCACAAAATTGTGCCTATTGTGTCCGAGAGAGTTCGAAGATGAGGAAGAGAAGATCGACGCATTTGTGAAAGGATTACCGGAAAGAATCCAAGAAGATATAAGTTCACACGAGCCCGCCTCCATACAACAGGCATGTAGAATGGCTCACAAACTAGTGAACCAGATTGAAGAAAGAATTAAAGAACAGACTGCTGAAGAGGCCAATGTAAAGCAAGTCAAAAGGAAGTGGGAGGAAAACGGTGATAAGAATCACCAATACAACAACAACAGCAATTACAACAATAATCGCAACAACTATCCCAACAATCGCAACATCAATCGCAACTACAACAAACGGCCCAACAACAACAACAACAACAACAACAACAACAGCAGCAGCAGCAACTACAACAATCATCCCAACAACAATAATAACCGCAACAACAACAACAATAACAACAACAACAACAATCAGAAGCAGCTATGCCAAAGGTGTGAAAAGTATCACTCGGGGTTCTGCACCAAATTTAGCAACAAGTGTAAAAGAAATGGTCATAGCGCAGCGAAGTGTGAGGTCTACGGACCAGGGGTTAACAGAACGAAAGGAACAAATGGTGTCGGAACAAGTAATGGCGGAGCAAGTAGTGTCGGAGCAAGTTATGCCAATGTAGTTTGTTATAAATATGGAAAACCGGGCCACATTATTAGAAATTGCCCGAACCAGGAGAACACGAATGGATAACGCCTTGGAAGAGTTTTCAATATTAATGCGGCAGAGGCACAGGAAGACCCGGAGCTTGTTACGGGTACGTTTCTTATTGACAATAAATCTGCTTACGTTTTATTTGATTCGGGTGCGGATAGAAGCTATATGAGTAGAGATTTTTGTGCTAAATTAAGTTGTCCATTGACGCCTTTGGATAGTAAATTTTTACTCGAATTAGCAAATGGTAAATTAATTTCAGCAGATAATATATGTCGGAATCGAGAAATTAAACTGGTTAGCGAAACATTTAAGATTGACTTGATACCAGTAGAGTTAGGGAGTTTTGATGTGATAATCGGTATGGACTGGTTGAAAGAAGTGAAAGCAGAGATCGTTTGTTACAAAAATGCAATTCGCATTATACGAGAAAAAGGAAAACCGTTAATGGTGTACGGAGAAAAGGGCAACACGAAGCTACATCTTATTAGTAATTTGAAGGCACAAAAACTAATAAGAAAAGGTTGCTATGCTGTTCTAGCACACGTCGAGAAAGTACAAACTGAAGAAAAGAGCATCAATGATGTTCCCGTCGCAAAAGAATTTCCCGACGTATTTCCGAAAGAATTACCGGGATTACCCGCACATCGATCCGTTGAATTTCAAATAGATCTTGTACCAGGAGCTGCACCAATAGCTCGTGCTCCTTACAGACTCGCACCCAGCGAGATGAAAGAACTGCAAAGTCAATTACAAGAACTTTTAGAACGTGGTTTCATTCGACCAAGCACATCACCGTGGGGAGCTCCTGTTTTGTTTGTCAAGAAGAAAGATGGTACATTCAGGTTGTGTATCGACTACCGAGAGTTAAACAAACTTACCATCAAGAACCGCTACCCACTACCGAGAATCGACGACTTATTTGATCAACTACAAGGCTCGTCTGTTTTTTCAAAGATTGACTTACGTTCCGGGTATCATCAAATGCGGGTGAAAGAAGATGATATTCCAAAGACTGCTTTTAGGACGCGTTATGGTCATTACGAGTTTATGGTTATGCCATTTGGATTGACTAATGCACCAACTGTGTTCATGGACCTTATGAACCGAGTGTGTGGGCCATATCTTGACAAGTTTGTCATTGTTTTCATTGATGACATACTTATTTACTCAAAGAATGACCAAGAACACGGTGAACATTTGAGAAAGGTGTTAGAAGTATTGAGGAAGGAAGAATTGTACGCTAAGTTTTCAAAGTGTGCATTTTGGTTGAAAGAAGTTCAATTCCTCGGTCACATAGTGAACAAAGAAGGTATTAAGATGGATAAAACTGTTGAAAAGTGGGAAACCCCGAAAACTCCGAAACACATACGCCAGTTTTTAGGACTAGCTGGTTACTACAGAAGGTTCATCCAAGACTTTTCCAGAATAGCAAAACCCTTGACTGCATTAATGCATAAAGGGAAGAAATTTGAATGGAAGGATGAACAAGAGAAAGCATTTCAGTTATTGAAGAAAAAGCTAACTACGGCACCTATATTGTCATTGCCTGAAGGGAATGATGATTTTGTGATTTATTGTGACGCATCAAAGCAAGGTCTCGGTTGTGTATTAATGCAACGAACGAAGGTGATTGCTTATGCGTCTAGACAATTGAAGATTCACGAACAAAATTATACGACGCATGATTTGGAATTAGGTGCGGTTGTTTTTGCATTAAAGACTTGGAGGCACTACTTATATGGGGTTAAAAGTATTATATATACCGACCACAAAAGTCTTCAACACATATTTAATCAGAAACAACTGAATATGAGGCAGCGTAGGTGGATTGAATTGTTGAATGATTACGACTTTGAGATTTGTTACCACAAGGGGAAGGCAAATGTGGTAGCCGACGCCTTGAGCAGGAAGGACAGAGAACCCATTCGAGTAAAATCTATGAATATAATGATTCACAATAACCTTACTATTCAAATAAAGGAGGCGCAACAAGGAGTTTTAAAAGAGGGAAATTTAAAGGATGAAATACCCAAAGGATCGGAGAAGCATCTTAATATTCGGGAAGACGGAACCCGGTATAGGGCTGAAAGGATTTGGGTACCAAAATTTGGAGATATGAGAGAAATGGTACTTAGAGAAGCTCATAAATCCAGATACTCAATACATCCTGGAATGGGGAAGATGTACAAGGATCTTAAGAAACATTTTTGGTGGCCGGGTATGAAAGCCGATGTTGCTAAAAACGTAGGAGAATGTTTGACGTGTTCTAAGGTCAAAGCTGAGCATCAAAAACCATCAGGTCTACTTCAACAACCCGAAATCCCAGAATGGAAATGGAAAAACATTACCATGGATTTCATCACTAAATTGCCAAGGACTGCAAGTGATTTTGATACTATTTGGGTAATAGTTGATCGTCTCACCAAATCAGCACACTTCCTGCCAATAAGAGAAGATGACAAGATGGAGAAGTTAGCACGACTGTATTTGAAGGAAGTCGTCTCCAGACATGGAATACCAATCTCTATTATCTCTGATAGGGATGGCAGATTTATTTCAAGATTCTGGCAGACATTACAGCAAGCATTAGGAACTCGTCTAGACATGAGTACTTCCTATCATCCACAAACTGATGGGCAGATCGAAAGGATGATACAAATGCTTGAAGACATGCTACGAGCATGTGTTATTGATTTCGGAAACAGTTGGGATCGACATCTACCATTAGCAGAATTTTCCTACAACAACAGCTACCATTCAAGCATTGAGATGGCGCCGTTTGAAGCACTTTATGGTTGAAAGTGCAGGTCTCCGATTTGTTGGAGTGAAGTGAGGGATAGACAGATTACGGGTCCGGAGATTATACAAGAAACTACCGAGAAGATCATCCAAATTCAACAACGGTTGAAAACCGCCCAAAGTCGACAAAAGAGGTACGCTGACATTAAAAGAAAAGATATCGAATTTGAAATTGGAGAGATGGTCATGCTTAAAGTTGCACCTTGGAAAGGCGTTGTTCGATTTGGTAAACGAGGGAAATTAAATCCAAGGTATATTGGACCATTCAAGATTATTGATCGTGTCGGACCAGTAGCTTACCGACTTGAGTTACCTCAACAACTCGCGGCTGTACATAACACTTTTCACGTCTCGAATTTGAAGAAATGTTTTGCTAAAGAAGATCTCACTATTCCGTTAGATGAAATCCAAATCAACGAAAAACTTCAATTCATCGAAGAACCCGTCGAAATAATGGATCGTGAGGTTAAAAGACTTAAGCAAAACAAGATACCAATTGTTAAGGTTTGATGGAATGCTCGTAGAGGACCCGAGTTCACCTGGGAGCGTGAAGATCAGATGAAGAAGAAATACCCGCATCTATTTCCAGAAGATTCGTCAACACCTTCAACAGCTTAAAATTTCGGGACGAAATTTATTTAACGGGTAGGTACTGTAGTGACCCGAACTTTTCCATGTTTATATATATTAATTGAGATTGATATTTACATGATTAAATGTTTCCAACATGTTAAGCAATCAAACTTGTTAAGACTTGATTAATTGAAATATGTTTCATATAGACAATTGACCACCCAAGTTGACCGGTGATTCACGAACGTTAAAACTTGTAAAAACTATATGATGACATATATATGGATATATATATATATATATAGTTAACATGATACTATGATAAGTAAACATATCATTAAGTATATTAACAATGAACTACATATGTAAAAACAAGACTACTAACTTAATGATTTTTAAACGAGACATATATGTAACGATTATCGTTGTAAAGACATTTAATGATATTTATACATGATAATATCATGATAATATAATAATTTAAAATCTCATTTGATATTATAAACATTGGGTTAACAACATTTAACAAGATCGTTAACCTAAAGGTTTCAAAACAACACTTACATGTAACGACTAACGATGACTTAACGACTCAGTTAAAATGTATATACATGTAGTGTTTTAATATGTATTCATACACTTTTGAAAGACTTCAAGACACTTATCAAAATACTTCTACTTAACAAAAATGCTTACAATTACATCCTCGTTCAGTTTCATCAACAATTCTACTCGTATGCACCCGTATTCGTACTCGTACAATACACAGCTTTTAGATGTATGCACTATTGGTATATACACTCCAATGATCAGCTCTTAGCAGCGCATGTGAGTCACCTAACATATGTGGGAACCATCATTTGGCAACTAGCATGAAATATCTCATAAAATTACAAAAATATGAGTAATCATTCATGACTTATTTACATGAAAACAAAATTACATTTCCTTTATATCTAATCCATACACCAACGACCAAAAACACCTACAAATACTTTCATTCTTCAATTTTCTTCATCTAATTGATCTCTCTCAAGTTCTATCTTCAAGTTCTAAGTGTTCTTCATATATTTTACAAGTTCTAGTTACATAAAATCAAGAATACTTTCAAGTTTGCTAGCTCACTTCCAATCTTGTAAGGTGATCATCCAACCTCAAGAAATCTTTGTTTCTTACAGTAGGTTATCATTCTAATACAAGGTAATAATCATATTCAAACTTTGGTTCAATTTCTATAACTATAACAATCTTATTTCAAGTGATGATCTTACTTGAACTTGTTTTCGTGTCATGATTCTGCTTCAAGAACTTCGAGCCATCCAAGGATCCGTTGAAGCTAGATCCATTTTTCTCTTTTCTAGTAGGTTTATCCAAGGAACTTAAGGTAGTAATGATGTTCATAACATCATTCGATTCATACATATAAAGCTATCTTATTCGAAGGTTTAAACTTGTAATCACTAGAACATAGTTTAGTTAATTCTAAACTTGTTCGCAAACAAAAGTTAATCCTTCTAACTTGAATTTTAAAATCAACTAAACACATGTTCTATATCTATATGATATGCTAACTTAATGATTTAAAACCTGGAAACACGAAAAACACCGTAAAACCGGATTTACGCCGTCGTAGTAACACCGCGGGCTGTTTTGGGTTAGTTAATTAAAAACTATGATAAACTTTGATTTAAAAGTTGTTATTCTGAGAAAATGATTTTTATTATGAACATGAAACTATATCCAAAAATTATGGTTAAACTCAAAGTGGAAGTATGTTTTCTAAAATGGTCATCTAGACGTCGTTCTTTCGACTGAAATGACTACCTTTACAAAAATGACTTGTAACTTATTTTTCCGACTATAAACCTATACTTTTTCTGTTTAGATTCATAAAATGGAGTTCAATATGAAACCATAGCAATTTGATTCACTCAAAACGGATTTAAAATGAAGAAGTTATGGGTAAAACAAGATTGGATAATTTTTCTCATTTTAGCTACGTGAAAATTGGTAACAAATCTATTCCAACCATAACTTAATCAACTTGTATTGTATATTATGTAATCTTGAGATACCATAGACACGTATACAATGTTTCGACCTATCATGTTGACACATCTATATATATTTCGGAACAACCATAGACACTCTATATGTGAATGTTGGAGTTAGCTATACAGGGTTGAGGTTGATTCCAAAATATATATAATTTGAGTTGTGATCAATACTGAGATACGTATACACTGGGTCGTGGATTGATTCAAGATAATATTTATCGATTTATTTCTGTACATCTAACTGTGGACAACTAGTTGTAGGTTACTAACGAGGACAGCTGACTTAATAAACTTAAAACATCAAAATATATTAAAAGTGTTGTAAATATATTTTGAACATACTTTGATATATATGTATATATTGTTATAGGTTCGTGAATCAACCAGTGGCCAAGTCTTACTTCCCGACGAAGTAAAAATCTGTGAAAGTGAGTTATAGTCCCACTTTTAAAATCTAATATTTTTGGGATGAGAATACATGCAGGTTTTATAAATGATTTACAAAATAGACACAAGTACGTGAAACTACATTCTATGGTTGAATTATCGAAATCGAATATGCCCCTTTTTATTAAGTCTGGTAATCTAAGAATTAGGGAACAGACACCCTAATTGACGCGAATCCTAAAGATAGATCTATTGGGCCCAACAAGCCCCATCCAAAGTACCGGATGCTTTAGTACTTCGAAATTTATATCATATCCGAAGGGTGTCCCGGAATGATGGGGATATTCTTATATATATGCATCTTGTTAATGTCGGTTACCAGGTGTTCACCATATGAATGATTTTTATCTCTATGTATGGGATGTGTATTGAAATATGAAATCTTGTGGTCTATTGTTACGATTTGATATATATAGGTTAAACCTATAACTCACCAACATTTTTGTTGACGTTTTAAGCATGTTTATTCTCAGGTGATTATTAAGAGCTTCCGCTGTCGCATACTTAAATAAGGACGAGATTTGGAGTCCATGCTTGTATGATATTGTGTAAAAACTGCATTCAAGAAACTTATTTTGTTGTAACATATTTGTATTGTAAACCATTATGTAATGGTCGTGTGTAAATAGGATATTTTAGATTATCATTATTTGATAATCTACGTAAAGCTTTTTAAACCTTTATTGATGAAATAAAGGTTATGGTTTATTTTAAAATGAATGCAGTCTTTGAAAAACATCTCATATAGAGGTCAAAACCTCGCAACGAAATCAATTAATATGGAACATTTTTAATCAATAAGAACGGGACATTTCATTTGAAAGGTTGCAGGGGCGTTGTAAAGTCCAAATGGCATGTGTTTGTAAGCAAAAGTACCATAAGGGCACGTGAACGTGGTTTTCTCTTGGTCCTCGGGTGCTATTGGAATTTGAAAATATCCGGAAAATCCATCTAGAAAACAATAGTAACTATTTCCGGCTAATCTTTCCAACATTTGATCAATGAAAGGTAAGGGAAAGTGATCTTTTCTGGTGGCATCATTTAATTTTCTATAATCAATACATACACACCATCCTGTTACAGTCCTAGTAGGAATAAGCTCATTTTTCTCATTTGTAATGACAGTCATGCCACCCTTCTTAGGCACGCATTGAACTGGGCTTACCCATGGACTATCAGAAATTGGATATATTAAACCTGCATCTAGCGGTTTAATAATTTCTTTCTTAACTACATCTTGCATATTAGGATTTAGTCTTCGTTGGCATTGCACATACGTTTTATGACCTTCTTCCATAATGATTTTATGTGTGCAATACGAAGGACTTATTCCTTTAATATCATGAATCTTCCATGCAATGGCTGGTTTATGAGCTTTCAACACAGAAATGAGTTGTGATTTCTCATTTTCAGTAAGAGAAGACGATATTATTACAGGTAATTCAGATTCACCATGTAAATAAGCGTATTCCAAATGGTTTGGAAGTGGCTTTAACTCTAATTTCGGAGGTTCTTCTATCGATGATTTATATCGATATCTGTCTTCTTCTTTTAGCATTTGAATTTCTTCTGTTGTTGGTTCATATCCATTAGCTATAAGTGTAGCTAACATTTCAACTTCATCAATTGGTTCAGTTCCTTCTCCTAAAGAACATTCTCCTGTTCCTTGTAATTCTGGAAATTCTTCTAACAATTCTGCATGTGAGTCTATAGTTTGAATATAATAACATGTATCATCTGCAGATTGCGGTTGTTGCATTGCTCTATCAACTGAAAAGGTAACACTCTCATCCTCTATACTTAGGGTCAGTTTCTTACCAAACACGTCTATCATTGCTTTAGCCGTGTTTAAGAATGGTCTTCCTAATATGAGAGGAACTTGAGAATCTTCTTCCATATCCAGAACAACCAAATCTACTGGAAATACTAAAGTACCAACTTTAACTAGCATGTTCTCTATTATCCCTCTAGGATATTTTATTGATCTATCGGCTAGTTGTATACTTATTCTTGTTGGTTTCAATTCTCCAAGGTCTAGTTTAGCGTATAGTGAATACGGCATTAAATTTATACTAGCACCTAAGTCTGCCAATCCTTCTATTGAACTAAGACTACCCAGAAAACATGGAATTGTGAAACTTCCTGGATCAGATAGTTTTTCTGGTATCTTATTCAACAGCACTGCTGAACAATTAGCATTCATAGTAACAGCCGAGAGTTCTTCCATTTTCTTTCTATTTGAGATTAGATCTTTCAAGAATTTAGCATATCTAGGCATTCCTGAAATCACATCAATGAAAGGAAGATTTACATTTACCTGTTTAAACATATCCAAGAATTTGGATTGCTCGGCTTCAAGTTTCTCTTTCTTCATTTTACTCGGGTAAGGAAGTGGTGGTTGGTATGGTTTAACATAAGGTTTAGTCTTAACTGTGTTATCTTCATTAACCTTTTCAACTACCGGTTCTTTTTCCTTATCTTGATCAGGTTGTGGTTCTTGTAGAGTAGGAATAGCTTCATCAGAAGTTACAGGTATTTCAGGTGGTTTAAGTGTTGTACCACTTCTTGTGGTAATGGCTTTAGCTGTTTCATTCTGGGGGTTAGCATTTGTATCACTAGGTAGACTTCTCGGTTTTCTTTCACCTATTAACCTTGCTAGGTTACTTACTTCTTGTTCCAAGTTTTGAATAGAAGCTTGTTGATTTCTAAATGCTTGAGCATTTTCTTCATTAGTTTGTTTCTGAGATGTGAAAAACTGAGTTTGAGTTTCAACTAGCTTTGTCATCATATCTTCTAAATTTGGCTTTTTATCATCGGTTTGTTGTGGTTTGTTTTGAAAATTAGGTCTTTGCTGATTGTAAGTATTATTGGATACTTGTTGATTGCTAGGACCTTGTTGGTTGTTGTATGGAATATTTCGATTATAATTCTGATTTTGATTGTAAATCGGTCTTGGCAGTTGATAATTATTCTGATAATTATTTCCAGGCCTTTGGTTTATGTATGAAATATTCTCTCTTTGTTCCATTGTTAATTCAATACTGAGACAATCTTTTGTCAAATGTGGTCCTCCACACTGCTCACAACTAATTCGTATTGAGTGTATATCTTTAGTCATCTTTTCCATTCGTCTCTCGACAGCATTTATCTTTGCGAAAATGGAATCTAAGTCATGGCTAGAATCGGCTCTAGCTGCTTTAGATGATCTAACGATATCTTTTTCTTGGTGCCACTCATGTGAGTGGGAAGCAGTGTTATCAATAATTTTGTAAGCATCAGTTTCGGTTTTCTTCATAATGGAACCACCAGCTGCTATATTGATGTCTTTTCTTGTAGTGATGCCGCATCCTTGGTAGAATATTTGTACCATTTGACAGGTGTCTAAACCATGTTGCGGACATCCTCTTAATAATTTTCCAAATCTGGTCCATGCCTCATATAGAGTTTCATTCGGTTTCTGTGTGAACGTAACAATTTCTCCTTGAAGTCTTACGGCTTTAGATGCCGGAAAGAATTGTTTAAGAAATTTTTCAACTAAAACATCCCATGTATCAATCGCCCCTTCAGGTAACGATTCCAACCAATCTTTGGCTTCTCCCTTTAAAGTCCAGGGAAATAACATGAGATATATTTGTTCATCTTCTACTTCTCTTATTTTAAATAGTGTGCAGATCCTATTAAAGGTACGAATATGTTCATTTGGATCTTCCTTCGGCGCACCACTAAATTGGCATTGATTAGTCACCATGTGTAGAATTTGTCCTTTGATTTCATAATCTGGCGCATTAATGTCTGGATGAGTAATTGCGTGACCTTGGCCAGTACGTTTAGCTCTCATTCGGTCTTCCATACTTAAAGGTTCTGTTACTTCCATAATTGAATTTGTTGAATCTGAATCACTAGAGGATTCTGATTTAATGGTTCGTTCCTCAACAATCTCTGTTTGAATGATTGGTGGTTCCGGAGGAAAGTTTAGTGGTTCAGGATCTACGAATTGTCCCTGAATATTCTCCGGATTCTCAATTGTGAGGTCGGGTTCAAAAAATGGATTATCAACGGCGACAATATTAGCTAGATGTCTTGATCAAGTTACAGGTGGTGAACGTACAAAAGGTGGTGAACGTCTTGCTCGGTGCATTCACTGAATATCCTATTAGTTTTTAAAAGGAAAGAAAAAATTATATAAGTTATCCAATTAATAGACTTTTCTGATTTTGCCCACGTTTCGAATAGCCAAAAGATGCAGCAGAGGGGCAGGATTCGTTTGGTCTCAATATAATTGAGGACTGTTTGGCTCCAATAACCCGGTCCACGTACAAATCCAACTATTACTACGAGCCAGAAAATTTTGATGTCTATCAATTTAACCACTTAAAATAAATTTTCGTAATTTTAAGAAATTTAGATAAGAAGTAGAATAAAAATCTATATCCTAAAAACTAGAATGACGAGAAATAAGAAAGAAAAAGAGCGTGTCGGAAAAAGATCGAAAAAATAAAAATAAGAAAGAAAAAGAGTGACTTATAGAACTTAAAAACACTCGACTAACCCAACCTTATTACTATCACTAACTTAAAATTATAATCGCAAATTGAGATTACTAATTGGAATGATAATTGATACATAGGTAAAAGGCGTCTAAAAATATTAAAACTTACAAGTAAAACTATATCCCAAATGGCAATAACTTAAAAAGAAACTAAAACTTAAAAAGGCGTCGCAAAATTCTAAAGCACCTAAATCTTAGTCTAAAGAAAAAGCACTTAAGGGATTTTACGGCAAAGCCTAAAAATCTAGAAATAAAAATATAACTATGGCAAAAACTAAGTTTAACACTAAAAACTAGCGAAAAACACAAATATTACGCTAAAACAATTAAAAAGGGATAAAATATAAAAATATACAAAAAGTTGTAAAAAGTACAAATTTTTATAAAAATATTATTTTTATAATATTTATTTATTAAAACTATTAATTTTACATTAATTAAACTAATTTAACTAAATACATAAATTAAATAAAAAGTAAAACTAATTAATATATTAAAATTAAACCTAATTAGGGTTAAAAGTTAATTAATAAATATAAAACCCGTAATTAATGCTGATTAGGGTTTCTGTCATGTGTGTCAGGGCTGCTCCGCGAGTTGCGGTGCCCGAAGCTGCAAACTCCGCGAGTCGCGGGGTTCCAATTTTCAGATGACAGGTTGATTAAAATTTGACGCGTTTTACTTTTTTTTTTTAGTTTTTAAATTTATATTTTAAATAAACACAAAATTTTTAAATAAAACTTATATTTTTATAAAATAAAAATAAAGAAACTTTATAAAACTTAAATATTTAACAAACTCTTAAAAATATTTATATTTTTGTTTTCTTTTTATGTTTTCGAATAATTAAAAACGTATTTTTACAAAAGCGTATTTTAATAAAAGTAAACTAAAAATAATTTTTTTTTTTATATTTAGCGTTGCGCTTCCGGCTTTTAAGCTAGATTGTTCCCCGGCAGCGGCGCCAAAAATAACTTGATGTCAAAGCAGAGGTGTATATAAAATAGCTTATATTTTACAAGGAAATACTATTAAATATTATACAATTTTACACAAGATATTTATTTATTTATAGAATGGATATACTTAAACCTTGCTACAACACTTATATGCAGTGTACCTAATCTTACAGTAGTGTAGTTTTTAGTAAGTCCGGTTCGTTCCACAGGGAAAATCTTTAAACAAAGCTTAACACTATATTAGTTTACTTTTATAAAAATACAAATATATATATAAGTAATATTATTATTATAAAGGGGGTTTTTACCGTTTAATGACCGGTTTGTCGATTTTAAAACTTTAGTCGCAGTTAAAACCAAATGTAAAAAAAAATAAATACAAGACTTAATTTAAAGCGTAAAGTAAATAACGATAATGAAATTGCGATAAATAAAAGTGTGATAAAATAAACTTGCGATAATTAAAAGTACGATAATTAAAAGTGCATTTAAATACAATAACAATAAAATAAAATGCGATAATTAGAAGTGCAATTAAATATAAAATAAAATAATTATGCTTATTTAAACTTCCGTAATCATGATGTTTGACGTGTTGATTTTAGTTTTATGCCCATGGGTTAATTGTCCTTTGTCCTGGATTATTTAATATGTCAGTCTGGTTTTTGTCCATAACAGTCCATCAGTCATAAATATAAAGTGCGAGTGTCCTCGTCAAATTATTCTTATACCCGAAGTTAAATATTCCAACTAATTGGGGACTTAAACTGTAACAAGATTTTAATACTTTGTTTAATAATTACACCAGGATGTCGACTGAGTGTAACCCAAGGTTTTAATACTTTGTTATCAATTATACCAAGTGTCCTTGTACATAATTTCACCCCTGTTTTAATTATTCTAGTGGCTATTAATCCATTCCCGTGTCCGGTTAAATGAACGATTATTCGTACATATAAATACCCCGCCCATCGTGTCCGATCAAGTGTATATGGTAATTTATAGGGACGCCCAATTGTAAATCTTTATATTAACATTAACAAACTATCATTTAGTTAAACAAATATAAAGCCCATTAATAGCCCATAGTCTAATTTCCACAAGTGTCGTTCTTTTGTCCAAACCCCAATTATGGTACAAAGCCCAATTACCCAATTTTAATATTTTTAGCCCAACATCATGATTACTTCGGATTAAATAAGCATAATAATAACTTAGCTACGAGACATTAATGTAAAAAGGTTGAACATAACTTACAATGATTAAAAATAGCGTAGCATTACACGGACATAATTTCGACTTACACCCTTACAACATTCGCTAACATACCCTTATTATTAGAATTATAATTAAAATTAAAATTAAAATATAAATATAAATATATTTACGTATACATATATAGAGAGAGATTGAATTATTGATATTAAAATTCGTCGAACTGCGTTGGCTTTTATAGGGAATTGAGTCCAGGGGAACTCCGCGAGTCGCGGCCATTTCCTCCTTCAAACTCCGCGAATCGCGGAGTTTGAATTTCCAGCTCACAACTTTGGCTTCTTTCTTTGCCGACGGTTTATTTTATAAATATAATATATATATAATTAATATAATTAATTATATATTATATTATATTTATATACATAGTTAACTTGTAATTTTTAGTCCATTGTGTCGAGCGTTGAGAGTTGACTCATGTCCCGGTTCCGGATTTTCGAACGTCCTTGCGTACAATTTAATATCTTGTACTTTGCATTTTGAATCTTGTACTTTTGTAATTTCGAGATGTTTCTTATCAATAATTGGAACCTCTTTGATTGTATTTTGTACTTTTGAGCTTTTTGGACCTTTGCGTCTTCAATTCGTCGAATCTGTCTTTTGTCTTCACCTTTTATTGTTTAAACGAATATCACTTGTAAATAGAACAATTGCAACTAAAAGCTTGTCTTTCTTGAGGAATAATGCTATGAAATATATGTTCGTTTTTAGCATTATCATACAGCAAAACAATAAATTAAAAGTCCTAAATAGCAAGTGACAATTGGTTACTCCAGCCCACATGCGGAAGCTGTATTACCACAACCCTTTCACAAAATACATTACGCATATCAATTTTTTTTTTTTACAGACAATCAACATGCCTAATCAAAACAGTATTGTTATCAAATAATGATTACTCCAACACAAATCAACAACTTTCATAAAAAAAAAAATAGCGATTCTCACCTTGAATAGCCTTTGATACTGAAGATAGAATCAGATGAATAAGATTGATTTTGGAAGTTATTCGCCATATGTAGTTTCATGTAGGAGGTAATCGTGGGTCGTTGAGAAGAAAAAGGGCGGGATTGATTGTCGATGAATGAGGGCATGAGGGTCATTATCGAGTTTTTTAGGTTTAATTTTATAAGTCGCTTGAGTTAATGGATATATGTGATTAGTTTAATAGTTTAAATAGGGTATATTTGATATTTGCTTATTTGAATGGGTAAATACGAGATATTAAAGATTAACAAGGATAAATAGAAAAAATTACGCCGGTAGTACCTGTGGTTTGCACACTTTTACACCGATACACCTAAACTTTTTTTTTACTTAGTTGGTACCTATAGTTTGCACTAGTAATGTGTGTGGTACCTCATACTAACAGCCGTCAGTTTTGTCAGCTTAAACCCTCACATGTGCAACGCATGTGAGGGTATTTTCGTCCCATCAAATAAATTTTTCCCTAGTATGGAATGGTAATGCAGACAGACATATATGTCTGGATGGAAGGAAGAATTCAACTCGTTTGGGAGGACAGGTAACGATCATCACAGATTGTTCTTGTTGAGCGTTCAAAATAGCAGTTTGTACTCCCATATCAAACAACTTTTACAACAATTTAAAAATAAAATAAAATAAGTTAACATGAATCTGACATGTTTGGTGAGCCTTTGGACCTGAACAAATTAATTATTAGAAATTTCATATTCATATTGAATTCAGTTTTCTTGTCTATTTGTGGGTTGGAAACTATGTTTGCAATTCCAATTCAGCTTTTGATAAGTTCATTTTGTTAGTATTATTTTGTGTCTATATATAATTGTGTTGTATTAAACATTCATCAATCAAAATTACATACTATAAGCGAAGATCAAAGAGTTATTTTATAAACCTTGATTTGATGGTGAGCTTTAGAAAGTTTGATGAATGGTTGCTCTTTTGAATGTACCATTTTTGGGATATTTACAGTGGCGGATCATGTAAAATAAATATATATTTTAAACATTTTAATTTTAAAAAAAAGAAGAAAATAAATATATAAAAAAGTTGTGGATCTTAGACACATTTTTTTAAGGGGACGAAAATACCCTCACATGCGTTGCACATGTGAGGGTTTAACTTGACAAAATTGACAACTGTTAGTATGAGGTATCACACACGTTACTAGTACAAATCATAGGTACCAACCAAGCAAAAAAAAAAGTTTAGGTGTATTGGTGCAAAAGTGTGGTTCGATTCATAGGCACACGTGTGTATTTTTTTTTTCTCACCACCGTCTTTTTAGGTTAAATCTGGAACAAATTCTTTCATATGCAGACCCCTACTTTCTTACTTTATACTTTTGCGACTCGAATCTACGTTTTATTGATGACTCTTTTCATATGCAGGCGATTATTTAGGGTTTCAGGCGATTGACTTGTAATCGTTACCTTCCGTTGCTGGTAGCATTACGGTTGCCGTCGGCCACCGATGTTGTAGACGCTATGTCCGTCGTTGCCACAGTAAGCGTTTCTTTAGTTGTGAAGTGTTTATCTTGATTGGTGGGATATTATGCAAACTTGTTGTTTTTTGCCTACAATTGTGTCGTTGTACCGATTAGGGATGACAATGGATCGAATATGAATCGGGTGATGCCGTATCCATATTCATATCCATTTAATTTTTGTTCATCCATATCCATATCTATATCCGTTTAATTTCAGTTCATCCATATCCGTATCCGCTGGATTAAGCGGTTTAATGGATACTCATGGATATTAAAAAAAATGTAATAATATTTTCTAATATGCGATGAAAACGAAAACGTGGTATAGCAATAATAAATATAACATGAAATAATTAAATTCTATTCACAATAATGTGTAATCTTTGTCGAATATAGTACACATTTTGTTTTATTTACTATAAAACATACAACAACAACAACAATACCCAATTCCACTAGAGTGGAGTATGTGGGAGGTTAGATGTAGACAGTCCTTTCCTCTACCCTAAAGTAAAAGGGAAGTCATTCCTCCACCCACGGATACCTATCGGTCCCCAGGTAGAGGAAGTCGTCCCTCCCTATTCTGTAGAGCAGAGAGGCTGCTTCCTAGGGACCTCCGACCATAAAGAACCATGAATTCCGATATGTGCAGTAAAAGTATACAAGTAAAGTAGATAAAAAAGAAACTTTACCATGAATAAAGTATATATCAATACGATATGTATAGGTAAATAAAGCATGTAACAAAATAATGTAATATAACATATAATTAAAATATGTGTGTGTCAAATATGCAAGTATAACCAGTCATGTAAGTACAATAAGTATACGAAAACATGTTGGTAAGAAGCATGTAGGTATACTATGCAGTATAAAATAGATGGTATACAATGTAAACATAGACAAATAAGCATACAATGATAGCATAAAAGCACGTGATATGTAAGTATGTATAAATTAATTGCTATATAATGTAATACAAACATGTAACCATATAGTGCAATAAATCCTCTGAAAATGCTACAATAAGTATAGATATATAATATAACCGTAAAACAGGTACAGCCAATACGATAAGGCACACAAGCAAGTAGGCAGGAAATATAATATAAATATATATAAAAAAAATAAACAAAATGTAGAGCCTAGTCATCTATTCTAATTCTACTCCTCCACAAATTCCTATCAGAAGTCATGTCCTCAGTCAATAAGAGCTCCTTTATTGTAATATATCACAGTTATTTCATCATAAGGTTGAAAGCAAAATGTAAATTTAGCGCTGAATGCATTTGTTATAGTAATTATATAAGCATATATATCTATATTTATGTATTTATATATGTATTTCGGGTGTTAATGGATACATCCATGGATGAAACTTTTCATCCATATCCATTTAGGTTCGTCCATATCCATCAAGAAGCCGGTGGATCGGATGGATATCCAATGGATCGGGTGACCATTGCCATCCCTAGTTCCGATATGTTGCTAAGCCGTATTCAGCCCACATAACCATATTAGATTGCTATATAATTGATTAAAAGTTAATCAAATAAATTGCTTAGATGATTTGGGTGATTTATGTTTGAGGGTCAGATGATTTGGGTGTTAAGCATATTCCAAGGGAAGGGGATACTAGATGAGTATTTTCTCTTGAGTATTCTTGGTCATTGAATACAATTACCTCTGAATTACAGACATATGAACAAAATTTACTTATCAGTTTTAAAGAGCTCATGTGTTACACATGGAATAGGTGCTACTTAAATAACTTTTTTTCCCTTGTAGTTGACTCAATAACGTGCCTTGCAGGTATTCATTCATATAATTATGCTTTCTTTTACATCTATTTTGTCTCTGTATATATTTGGTTTCTGCAATTTACTGATCATATTCATATGTCCTTGATTTGTTGTGCAGGTTGAGATGGCTTATTTGCTTATAGTTTATGCTTTGAAGGACCTTAGCAACCTTGATTTGTGTCTGAAAGTAGAAATAGTTTCCAAATCAAGACCAAGAACAATAAGTGTGTGTCTTACATTCCCAACATCATTGGTGAGTTTATATGAAGCCAGTGAATTAAATATATTTTGGATGCAAAACTAGATGAACATCGATCAGAATATAAATTACATAACTTATAATATATTAATATCTCATTCGTGATACGGTAAAGTGTATGTGTATCTGCTCATTCATTGTATGCACCGTTAAATGTTTTGCTTCCTGTTATGAAAAGTCTCTATCATATCTTCTATGTCCTATAAAAGTCTCATTGTTTACCGTCTTTCACAAGTCAAAGTGTTTCTATTTTGTTTTGTATGCTTGCTCAAAGGCATAAAACTCTTAATTTTCTAAACACGCCAATCACTAATGACTGTAGCAAATCGTTATGCAAGAACGTGTATTTCATAGTGTGATCTGTATTTTTGTGTATTGTTAATGGTATGTTTTTGCCCTTTTAGCTGAATTGATATAGCATTGTTTATATTTTCTGTTTGAGATTTGTGGCTATATATTTACAGTTTCCAATTTAGATTTGGTAGGTTCCTCTCTCGATACTGTATGCGGTTCATCTAGCGAGTCATCTGGCTGTCTTAATTCTGCAGGTACATAATGATATTTATGTTAACTCTGTTGCGTTAGATTGTTAATACCCTGCTCAATTTGCGTATATGTTCAGACCTTATAGTTGTTATTTTAGTTTTAAGGCATGACAGGTACCTATGTATAAATTCATGTATACTTAGGGAATATGCATTGTTAATACATGCGGAGTATATGCGTTTATGCTCATTCATATAGACCCGGAACTTAACAAGTAGTAAGTTCAATGAAGACGATATTAAAGGTCAAATCTAGATTAGTCCGTGTATAGGTGTTTTGCTTATTATGCTCTTTGGCTATAGATTATTGGCTTACCTTGCGCTTAGGTTAATGAATGTAAAGGAATATTATGTTCTTCGTTTCTTTATTTTAGTTCCATGATAGTGTATGCATTTCTTACCTATAGATACTCTCGTTTAAGAAAAGAAGTTGTACATGACAATGTTTTATTTTTATTTAGAAAGTGAAGATATTTTCGTTGGATCACATGGTGAATTCTGATTGCTTTAACAATAAACACTTCATGCACATACATTACTGGAAACAAAGACGGTGCCCGAAGCAACACTCGGCTGACCTTTCACCTTGTTACACTCCATGACCAATAAATACAGTAGTTATTATGTAAATAATTGCATTACATCACACTACAATCAAACAATAAAAATTGACAAATCAACTAGATAACTTATTTGAATGATGAATCAACATTTAAGCTATACCTCAGCTAAAAACTCATCAATGTCCCTATCCGAGCTCCCACCTGCATCGACGGCATCTTTAGCCAAATCCTTCCATCTTGAAGCATTTAACTGGGCTATTTTGCCCCTCTCGCCGTTGATAATCTCTTTTATACATGACACTATATTATCTCGCCTTACTATCCCCTTGTCATCAACCTTAACTCTTACTCCAACACTCCAAATATCCTCTAAACATTTGGCATTCGTTGTTTGATCCGTCCATTGAGGCATTGCCACAACAGGCACACCTAAACTTACTGCTTCAAGAGTCGAATTAAACCCACAATGTGTAACAAAGCACCCTACCGACTCATGTGCTAATACATCCAATTGTTTACACCACGCCACAAGTAAACCCTTTTCGTTGTTCACATTTTCCTTAAACCCTTTTGGGAGCTTTTCCTCTTCATCGGTCCTTGCTACCCACATGAAATTTGCATCACTATCCCTCAGTGCACAAGCAAGTTCTTCCATTTGTTCGGGTCCAAGTTGGGCCATGCTCCCAAACGCCACGTAAACAACTGATCCCTTTGGTTTATCATTTAGCCAGTTCATGCATTCACTATGATTTGCTTTCACAAGATTGATTCCATAATCTTTATCGTCTTCTAGTCGTTTGTCAAGGTACATTGATGGAAGCGTTGGCCCGATTACCTTCAAGGGCCACATCTTTTTCATCCACTCTATCACCTAAATAATAAATGAATCAACATAATTATCTCACACCATCTCATAAGTGAAACATTACAGATAAATTGAGGTGAAATAAATTAAACAAACCCATCCAAGCTCAAAAGTTTCCAAATTGTAAAAGGAACATTTTTGATATGTGCGTGTAAATAATACTTTTTTTTCAACCGATCAGAATAAATTTGAATAGATAGATGAAGATTTTATTGGTGAAAGATAAAGTTAATGAGTAATTTTAAATCTTTGTACTGCCTTCGACTAGGACATTAGATTGGGCAAAAAAGGGCTTCTGTTAAGTTAAAGTGGACATTCTGATTGAAACGGTGGAAGTACGTTTCACACGGTTGCGTACTTCCCACGGTTGCAGGACCATGCCTTATCATGGATCACATGGGCTATTACTCACATCTTGTGTGAAGGGCCATTATTTTATTATAGCCTAGTTATTATTGAAGGCTCATAATAGTATATTCAAAAGTTTATGAATTAAAATATGGTGCCTGAGGATTTTCTTCGTTTTTTAATATTCAAAAATCAGATCAGACTTGCATTGTGGCATGTTAATTTTGGCGGATTCGATGATTTCAAAATTACATTACAATTATATCATTTGAGAATACGTTTTCACTATTCATGAGATTATTATATTCGTTATATGGCATTTCAGTCATTTTACACCTTTGTGCCACGCACGCTTAACATCTTGAACGGTCAGAGTCTCCTCCTTTGTTTCATTAAGGAGAATATAACTATGTTCAAGTAAGTTGAATATAAAATTATAAAAGCATTAATAGTATATCATTTCCTTATCTTGTTTGTCTTACACATAACACATATAAATATAAATAACTAATATAATTGCTTTGCACGAGTAGCCTGATAGTAATAATAATTCAAAGCAAAACTAACCTCTTCCTCTAGTTTGTAGAATGTATTTGTGAACACCCAACGCGCTTTATCAATATTATCAAACTGATTAAACACAATTTCGGACCATCCAGGGTATGGTCCTAAATTATGTACAAAAGATGGTGTTTCCCAGTATTCAAGTGCGGGCAACCCAGGAACCGAAACGGTTGAACCCAATGGGACAGATATCAAACCCTTATGAACGTGATAGTATATATTATTCACACTACAAGCTTGAGTGAAAAAAGCACCACATTTGATTTCATTTTCTAAGGCAACATCTAAAGCCCAAGTAATAAATGTATCATAAATAATTGCATCAATCTTGGTCCCTTCACTTTGAAGCTTCTTTATCATATCGCCTAATGATTTCAACCCTACTTCATGGAACGTTTCGAGGTAGGTTTCGGAACTATCAGCACTTAAAAACCCACCCTCATCGAAACCGTCAGATATCGCTTCGATATCGATGGCGTTGGTGGTGGTGTTGAGGGAAAGAATAGACTTTGAGATAAATTTTGTGGTTATAAGTGTTGTTTTAACACCTTTAGATGTTAAACGTTTGCCAAATTGGATTAAAGGATTCATGTGGCCTTGAGCAGGGAATGGAAAAAGTAAAACATGTGGTGATTTGTTGGTTTTATGTTGTTCATCTGCCATTTTTGCTGTTGATAAAAGTTGGGTAATATTGTGATAACTACAAGTGTCGTTTGTGAGAATGTATATATAGGGTGAGGTAAATTAGTACTGTGTCATTGCTATTGTCACCCATGTTGGACTTATGTGTGTCTAACGTTATGTGTTTGTCCATAATGTCAATACTGTTATAATAATAATAATAATATAGATATGGATAGTCAATTTTGGTGTATACATATAGTCAATTTTGGTACACAAAGTATGTATTTTTATATTGAGATTTTAGGCTATAAATACTCATGAATGCAAGCATTAAACTTGCACCATTTCTCACACTTACAAAGTGTTTCTTTCTTTCTCTCCATTATCATCTTTGTTCTTACACTTCATTATTAGTATTCTAAATCAAGAATCAAATCACTAAAGGTAGTTATAAGCCTACTGAATTATAACATCAAGAATCAAACCACTAAAGGTAGTTATAAGCCTACTGAATTATAACACGTTATCAGCACGATAATCTTAATACTAAATATGGTTGGCTCTGCCACCAAAATGATATATGGTCGGTTATACCACCAAAATGATATATGGTCGGTTATACCACCAAAATGATATATGGTCGGTTATACCACCAGAATGATATAGGTCGGTTATACCACCTGAAAAAATATATGGTCGACACTGTCGCCAAATTTTCATTTATGTTTACTAATATTTATATTTTTGTTATATAACATTTATTTATGATTGCTTACACATGGTCGACACTGTCACCTACTTATCATTTATGTTATATTAAATTTATGATGTTTATATACTTATGAATATAAATTGACTCTAATTTATCATGATGTTTGTTTTAATTTTTGATAATAGAAAATGTCGAATCTGGAAAAGCTTAAATTTACTCCTTTAGAATCAACTGGAAACAACTACATGCCATGGGTTATAAAAGTAAAAATGCATCTTAAATCAATGGGCATTCTTGAAACCATAAATGAAAACAACACTTGTTCTGAAAAAGAACAAGCTACGGCATGTTGCTTTATTCATCAACATATTGATGAATGCTTACAAAATAATTATGTGACTGTAGAAGATCCCCATGTTTTATGGGAAGGTCTCAAAAGCAGATTCAATAATCAAAGAGAAATTTTACTTCCAGCTGCAATGGAACAATGGAGAACATTAAGGTTCCAAGACTTTAAGAAAGTAAATGAATACAGCTCAGCTCTGTATAATACATGTTCACAACTTAAATTCTGTGGACATGAAATTAGTGATGCAGACATGATGGAGAAAACTTTCTCCACAATGAATGCTGCAAACATCACAGTGCAAAGAAATTTGAGAATGCTAAAGTTCAAAACATATCCTGAACTTAATTCATATCTCTTAGTTGCAGAGCAAAATGATGAGCTATTAATGAAAAATCAGCAATCCCGTCCTACTGGTACACTTGCAATCCCTGAAGCAAATACTGCAAATAATTATAAACAGGGACAAGGACGCGGGCAAGGTCGTGGTTATAATAACCATCACCATCATCATGCCAAAAGCCATAACTATGGTAGAAACCATCCTTATGGTAATGGTAATGGGCGTGGACGTGGTCGTGGTCGTGGCCGTGGTGGTCAAAGAAATAGTAATCCACGAAAATATAAATATCAACCACAAAACAAGCTCATTAAACAAGATGTTGAAGAAAATTCTTCTAAAAATTCTGAAGAATCTTGCTACAGATGTGGTAGAATGGGCCACTGGGCTAATACTTGCCGAACATCTAAACATCTTGTTAAGATGTATCAGGATTCGCTGAAAGATAAAGAAAAGGAAGTAAACTTTGTGGATAACGTCGATCCAACAGTCACTGAGAAACCATCTGATTTATATGAAGATTTCTTGAATGTTTAAGTTGTGTGTCTTTCGAAAAATAAACGATTTAATATCGTCTGTCTTTGTCATTATGTTTGCTAAATGTTTCAGTACTATCTATTTGCGTTTAAAATATTGTGTAATATTAATGTACTCACTATTTATTTCTTATATATGAAGTTCAATATGAATTTTGCTGGAATACAACATCAATCAAGTGGTGGAGATCTCTGTATAGCAGACAGTGGAACTACACACACTATACTTAAATCCGAGAAATATTTTATTGATCTAAAACCAACGGAAGGAACTATACATACAATATCAGGACCTGCTAACTTGATAAAAGGGATAGGAAAGGCAAATTTCATACTACCAAATGGTACAAAATTTTTAATAAATGATGCCTTATTTTCTCCCAAGTCAAGCAGAAATTTATTGAGTTTCTCCGACATATACCTTAACGGGTATGATTATCAGTCAGTGACAACAGAAAATGAGAAATATTTAAGTATCACTGACAAGAGTCATGTGGTTGAAAAACTGCCAAGACTTAGTTCTGGATTACATTATACACATATAAATGTACCAGAAATACATATGGTAGTTAACGAAAAATATATTGATCCTGGTGTATTCAGTTTATGGCATAACAGATTAGGCCATCCAGGATCAACAATGATGAAAAGGATTATTGAATGTACTCATGGACATCCACTAAAGGATAGAAAAATCCATCATGATACAATGGTTCCATGTACATCTTGCTCTCTTGGAAAATTGATAACTAGACCCTCACCACTTAAGGTTGAGAAAGAATCACCAATGTTTCTTGAAAGAATTCAAGGTGATATATGTGGACCAATTCATCCACCATGTGGACCATTTAGATATTTCATGGTTCTAATAGACGCATCTAGCAGATGGTCTCATGTTTGTCTGTTATCAAGCCGTAATGTGGCATTTGCAAAATTTCTTGCCCAAATTATTAAATTGAGAGCTCATTTTCCTGATTACACCATTAAAAGGGTGAGACTTGATAATGCTGGTGAATTTACATCTCAAGCATTTAATGACTATTGCATGTCTATAGGAATTGTTGTTGAACATTCTGTTGCTCATGTGCATACACAAAATGGTTTAGCCGAGTCATTGATTAAACGTTTACAGTTAATCGCTAGACCATTGATAATGAGAACAAAACTCCCTGTATCTATATGGGGTCATGCAATTTTACATGCTGCTGCATTGATTCGCATCAGACCAAGTGCAAGTCATAAATATTCCCCCCTACAACTTGCTTTTGGTCAAGAGCCAAATATTTCCCATCTTAGAACATTTGGTTGTGCAGTGTATGTTCCAATTGCGACACCACAACGTACAAAAATGGGTCCTCAAAGGAGGTTGGGAATATATGTTGGATATGAAACATCTTCAATATTAAGGTATATTGAACCTATGACAGGTGACGTTTTTACAGCACGTTTTGCTGATTGTCATTTTAATGAAACATTGTTCCCTAGATTAGGGGGAGAAATGAAAAATAAAGAAAATGATGTTTCATGGTGTGAACCTCAATTAAAGTATCTTGATCCTCGCACAAAAGAATGCGAGACAGAAGTTCAAAAGATAATGCATATACAAGAACTTGCAAATCAATTGCCTGATGCATTTACAGATACAAAAACGGTGACAAAATCATATATACCAGCAGTAAATACTCCAGCTCGAATTGAAATTCCAAAAGCTGGCAATAACGTCACTCATGAATCTTTGCCACGTCAGAAACGTGGAAGACCAATCGGTTCAAAGGATAAAAATCCTCGAAAAAGAAAATCAGCTGATAATGAAGTAAAAGAAAGTGTTCAAGAAGAACCACAAATCAGTACTCCTACTGCAGAGGAGATTGATGATGTCAATACAGAAATTGCAATCAATTATGCATATTCAAAAATATTATGGAACCGAAATGAAATGAAAAATCTTGATGAGAAATTTTCATTTAATGTTGCATATGACATCATGAATAATGATGATGATCCAGAACCAACATCTATGGTTGAATGTCAAAATAGACATGATTGGGCTCAATGGAAAGAAGCAATACGAGCTGAATTAGAATCACTCAATAAAAGAAAAGTTTTCGGATCCATCATTCTCACTCCTAAAGATGTGAAACCTGTAGGATACAGATGGATTTTTGTCCGAAAAAGAAATGAGAAAAATGAAGTTACGAGGTATAAAGCTAGACTTGTAGCTCAAGGTTTTTCTCAAAGACCGGGAATTGATTATGAAGAAACTTATTCTCCTGTTATGGATGCAATTACTTTTAGGTACTTAATCAGTCTGGCAGTTTCTAAAAATTTAGAAATGCATCTCATGGATGTTGTGACTGCTTATCTATATGGATCACTTGATAGTGATATATATATGAAGTTACCTGAAGGATTTAAGGTACCAGAAGCATCAAATGCAAAACCCAAAGAAATGTATTCGATTAAATTACAAAGATCTTTATATGGGTTAAAACAATCGGGACGTATGTGGTATAACCGATTAAGTGATTACTTGATAAGCAAAGGGTATACAAATAACCTTACTTGCCCTTGTGTTTTCATTAAGAAAACAACATCCGGATATGTGATCATAGCTGTTTATGTTGATGATCTTAACATCATAGGTACAAATAAAGAGATCTATGAAGCCATTCAACTTCTAAAGAAAGAATTTGAAATGAAAGATCTCGGAAAAACCAAGTATTGCCTTGGTTTACAAATTGAGCATATGCCTAATGGTTTACTTGTACATCAAACAACATATACTGAAAAGATTTTGAAACGTTTCAATATGGACAAGGCAAAACCATTAAGTACTCCTATGGTTGTTAGATCACTCAATGTTGAAGCTGATCCATTTCGTCCATGTGAAGATCAAGAAGACATTCTTGGACCAGAAGTACCATATCTTAGTGCAATTGGAGCTCTTATGTATCTTACAAATTGTACAAGACCTGACATTTCTTTTGCAGTTAATTTGTTGGCAAGGTTCAGCTCTGCTCCTACCAAAAGACACTGGAATGGGATCAAACACATATTTCGATACCTTCGAGGAACTATTGATTTAGGATTATTTTATTCTAACGAATCAAAACAAGATTTGGTTGGTTATGCAGATGCAGGTTATTTATCTGATCCACATAAAGCTAAATCTCAAACTGGATATGTATTCCTAAATGGAGGTACTGCAATATCATGGCGTTCTCAAAAACAAACACTTGTTGCTACATCGTCAAATCATGCCGAAGTGATTGCATTACATGAAGCTACTCGGGAATGTTTTTGGTTGAGATCAATGACACAAATCATTACTGATTCTTGTGGACTAGAACGCGATAAAAATCCAACAATTATCTATGAAGATAATGCAGCTTGCATAGCACAGATGAAAGAAGGGTATATCAAAAGTGACCGAACCAAACACATACCTCCTAGATTCTTCTCATACACTCAAAATCTCATTAAGGACAACGAGATTGAAATGAGATATGTTCAATCCAGCAAAAACTCTGCTGATCTTTTCACGAAAGCACTTCCAACTGCTATTTTCAGAACACACGTTCATAACATTGGCATGAGACATGTTCAAAAGATGTAACAGCTGAAGCGATGTCTACTTGAGGGGGAGTCAACTCCATGCTGCACTCTTTTTCCCTTAGCTAAAGTTTTTTCCCACTGGGTTTTCTTTAGCAAGGTTTTTAACGAGGCAGTAATTTATAGTTGATCTTCAACAAAATAAAATTGCTATCCAAGGGGGAGTGTTATAATAATAATAATAATATAGATATGGATAGTCAATTTTGGTGTATACATATAGTCAATTTTGGTACACAAAGTATGTATTTTTATATTGAGATTTTAGGCTATAAATACTCATGAATGCAAGCATTAAACTTGCACCATTTCTCACACTTACAAAGTGTTTCTTTCTTTCTCTCCATTATCATCTTTGTTCTTACACTTCATTATTAGTATTCTAAATCAAGAATCAAATCACTAAAGGTAGTTATAAGCCTACTGAATTATAACATCAAGAATCAAACCACTAAAGGTAGTTATAAGCCTACTGAATTATAACATCAAGAATCAAACCACTAAAGGTAGTTATAAGCCTACTGAATTATAACAAATACATATCAATCATAGACTAGTAGCTGATATTTTGATATTCCACTTTTCAAATGACTTTTACTCAAGTAGAATTGATATTTTTTGTCATTTAGTTAAAAAAAAAAAATAGTTTGTTCAAAGGAGACGTAAACTCTTCCCGAACAAATGCATATGGATATGGATTGATATAATAAAAAAAATAAATGTAAACAACTAAGCAATCTTATCTCTCTTTTAATCTCTTTTAATTATTAAAAAAGGAGCATTATCCTCCTAATTAAAGAAGCTTAGCCTTTTATGACCATATGATTATTTCAAACTTTTCATCTCAACCATCCATTTAACCAATTAGCTAACAAAACATTTAGATTAGCTAATCATCCATTACAAAGTTTAAAATACCCTCAAATTAAATGGTGATTTACATAAGATATCATTTAGTCAATAAGCCTAAATTGTATCCATCATTATCTCACGATCTAACCTAAATATACAACTAATACACCCAAAAAATTATGCTCAAACTCAAGGGATCTTCCATGAAATTGATCATTGTTGAAACAATCATCATGTACAACCGGAATCAAACGATCAGAGGTTGATGAATCACCAACAAGTTAAACCCCTAAATCAAGAAATAAAATTAATATTCATATAGATCGATCAGTGCCCCCTTAGCTTCGAATGTGTCGAGAACTTTTCTGAGCTTCGAATTGTCCCGAGGTTCATCAGGTATATGATATCTTTATTTCTATATCTATTATTTGTATCTTAATTTTATTACAAATATATGTAATTAAATTGTTTATTTGAATACTTATCTATTAGTGTTATCCAAACTTGATACACATATAAATAAAATTAAAAGTTGTAATGGCGTGATTTTGTACATCTTTGAATTAAATTGATACTAGGCAATTTCATATACCATATTTAAAAAATCTTCAAAATTTTCCTGGTCAATAGCAGGATCATTCTAGAAAAAATTGAAATACAAAACAAATTGTAAAAGATTTTGATAAAACAGCTGTTATGATACTTATTTTTGGAAGTTTTGAAGATTTTAGCAACAATAACGATTCAAAGAAATCAATTTGATGAATTGGAAATTAAACAGTGAATTACATTTTCAAACTTTCTACAATTACAACCCAAATGGTTTATTATAAATACCATGCTACCCCAACTTATTATATGCACTCAAATCTGTTTTCTCTTTAAGCATTTCATCAATTTACAAAAAAAAAAAAATTCGTAATGTCTGCAGTTGTTCAACCTACTCATATGAACTTATTGACAATTGATGTGAATGGTGCTGTTGTTAGGGTTAAGATTTTTGTAACATGGAAAAAAACCTATTTCAATAACCCTAACTCAGCAATGTCACTGGAGATGATTCTAATCGATGCTCAGGTGGGAAACTATGTCTTCATTTTATTTCTTAACCAGTAGATTGCATGTTACACAATATTTCGGATAACGTTTTTTGTGCTATCAAAAAATTAGGTTATTGAACAATCATATTTTTTTGGTTTATTTCTGAATTTTTTGCATTAATTATTCGGCTTCCTGTATAACAGGGCAATAAAATTCGAGCTTCTGTACCGAAGAGGTGGATTTCGTTTATGAACCGAATTGTCGAACTTTAGAGTTGTGGACTGTGATGACAAGGTGAAGTTAATACCTAATGCTCTTAAGATAAGCATCTTTAGATCGACTACTATTACTGTGTGTCCTTTGTTCGAGATTGCAACCGAGGGGTACAACCCGGTTCATTTTCAAGAGCTTTGGAGTGGAGATTTTTAAAGGATGCAGTGTTTGGTATGAGTTGTTAACCCTAATTGATTTTATTTGTTTTATATGTTTTTATATTATGCGATGTTAAAAAAAGTGGTATAAATGATTATATAAGCAACTATGCAGTTCCTGATGTTATGATGTCTAAAATTATTACATATTCTCAATAATTACATATTAAGCTGAAATGTTCTTTTAAACAGATTTTCTTGGTGCATTGGTTGAAATGAAACCAATGCGTATCAAACGTGAGAATGGAGTTGATAACAAGTCTTTGGAGTTTACTCTGAAAGATAACAGGTACTATTCCTTTTTAAATAACATGTAGTGGTATAAAAAAATCCATTAAATATTTCAAACTATTCATTGTGTCATGTGTAGTGGTATTGCAATTAGGTGTGCCTTATGGGCTCACCATGCAACTCGAGTTTTTGAGTACGTGTCTGCTAGAAAGAATGATATCAACTCCACCGTTCTACTTATGCACAATTGTAAATTAAAAGAATGACAAGGTAAGGCCATAAAAATAACCACACCAACAGTCTATATGGTTGATTATATTTAGTATTGTAGACAAATACCATTTAAGTACTGACTATTTACTGTATGCCACTTATTAGGTGTTCCACAAGTGAGTAACCAGCTCTGGGGTTGCCACTTCATTCGACAATAGGTTTTTATTATAATTGTGAGTCTGATTCATCTTATGATGACAAATGAATGATGATAATGAAAGATTGGCTGAAGGGTAAAATATTGTATGAATTTGTTTAGTAACAGATGAATGATGATAATGAAAGATCTCTTATTTCACCAACTAAGAGTTAGAGTCATCTTTAATGGTGTTTGTTTTTTTTTTTTTTTTTATTGACATTCCATTAGTGTTGTTATAAAAATGACTATAATAAAGTCTCTAAATGGTAGGTAGTTTATCTACTGAAAATATTAGGCAAACATTAGACATGGTCACCTGATCTTAAAAGAGTCATCTAGATGTTCTATTCCTATAGTTTAGCTTTCTAAAGATTATGATCACTGATAGGATTTACTTTAAAAACCATTTGTTACATCAATGGTAACCAGTTTGTGATGGTGAGATCTGATAGTCACCGTTTCTTTAATTAAAGCTTAACTTAAATTTTGCTAACATTATTTTGCAGCCACTATGCTTCATGTTTGGATTACCTTAAAGCGAACCTGTTGCATGTCATTGCATTACATTGATCACATTGTGGTTTGAAAAAAAAAGAGGTAAGTTTGTTTTTATATTATGGGTTGCATTTACTTGGTACGATAGCTACATGACAAGAACTTTTTATTACATTGATCACATTTTTCAAGGGTAAGTATCCTCCCATTTTTGTTATGTAGGTGAACCAAATGAAAAAAAAAATGGGTCAACATGATATATGGCAAAGCATGGATATACGAGGATCATAATCATAATGAGGTTTAAAATAAACTATGCTTATAATGGATATACATGGATATTTACTATTATGGAAGGTGACTTGCAAAAGTACTTGGTATTTCCTTCTTTGTTGCATTACGTGTTACCTTTTTATTATAACTATAGCATTTATTCTTAGATTTGGTTAGCTTACAGTTTTGAGCATTACTAAATACAGCTAGCCTATTAAACCTAGGCTAAGACTCCCAATTGAATGGCTGATTATTTCCGAATATGCATCTGATCATGGCTTTACAAATTGACCTGCCATTCTTCCTACCTAAATGATCAATTTATTCACCAAAAAGTTTAGCTACCCATTTCTACATTACCCGGCAAACGAGTCAGGTTGAGTCTGTTTGGTAACGGGTCATAACGATTTTGGGTTAAAAGTGAATATGAGCTATAATGGCAAGGATCACTTAGATAATTTAATGCAGGTGATTATTTCTGGATATGCATCTGATTAATATTGTTCTTCATTCGACAACAGGTTGTTTGTTTCTCGATTCTGCAACATGGTTATTTGCGTGCTTGATGTTAATGAAAGATTTCCGTCTGAATCAATTTTGAAGAACTGCGATTTGTCGATTCAAGGTTTGTTATTATTGATTTCCATAAAATAGTATGACTTTGCAGTTTATTAGCATCCATAAACTAAATTTCAAGTATCATCGACCTCATATTATGGTTGTATACGACTATCTGATTTGCAAGATTTAGTCCTAATGGTCTCGAATTATAAGACACTTTATAGATTATTAATGGAAAATAGTATAAAAGATGGACAAAATAATTGGGTCAGTTTGACCTCATGTGGTCAAAATGGCCAAAACAACATACATATTGATTCTGAGCACATTAGCGTTATATGGTATGATTTGAAAAGTACTTATATATTATATTGATGTGAACAAGTTTGAAATTTCAGATGTCATGTGAATCACACCTACAATAGTATGGCAGATTCTGCTAGCGATAAATATCGAGATAGTCCTTTATTCTGAAGACATCCGGTCATGCATATTTTTTCCTTGAAAATTCAAATCAGAAGTCATAAAAGTAAAGTAAGCATCGCTAGCCTGATCACCCGCAAAGTTGACTCAATAGTTGTTATTATAACTCCAGGCTCAATTTATCCAAAAAGATTTATAATTACAAATATAAAGTTCAATAACCTATTGTTGCTTGCTTTGATTGTAGTAGTTAAACCAGTAACAATGGTTAAAAGGTCTTATGTTTAGTGATTTTATGTTTTTTCTTATTTTTTATTATATATGTATCTATAAGTGCTTCACATATATTAATATCATTGCTCCAGCAACCATGACTTCATTTCTTTATCTATATTCCCATGGAGAAATTTCATGTGATGTATCTCAAACAGTGTAATAGATGCTTCTTTTTGAATTGAACTCAATTTTATATGCCATTTTGTTTACCTTTAAAGTGAAGAAATACTAAGTTGGGGTTCTATTAGTCCTTAATGATTATATCTATTTTACTTTTCTTTGTGTTTTTTTGTAAATTGACTATTAATTAAATTAGTACAGTAATTGGGAGTTATATATTTGTATTGGTAATAATTATTTAACTGTAGATAAGCATTTGGAGTCCTTATCAAATGGGCGTTGTATGTTTGAAAGCTCTGCATTTGTCACCATCGGAGGTAAACGTGTGTACATATTTGGAGAGAATAGTTCATTTACAGATGGTGCACTTCCAAAAAAACAAGCTCAAGTTTACTGGTATATTTGAATATGTTACTTCCTGCAGGTACATCGTTAATTCCATTTGGTGTAACTCTGATATAAATTTTGGGTCAAATTTGATACACTATTAGTAACCGAGTCGAACTTGCACAGGTTTTAGTCTTTAATCAAAAATTGATGATATGGTATTCTTGAATATCCATAAACAATAATGGAAAATCAATTTTATAGAAAATTCAAGTATCTTTCAACCTGGTGTTTACCAATGGTCTACATTGTTTTCTATATCAGGTACTTTACACAAAGACAGAATTATATTAGAGAAACTATTTTTTATAACTCTCGTGCAACGCACGGGCTCTTAATATCTATGTATGAACTATAATTTATCAAAGTTTTACTAATGTGTGTTGTTTACAAAAACATACTTTTGACACTTTTTCTATAATATCGTTATGTCATATATAAGTTTAAAAATCAATAATGTTTGCGGATGAGTCCCCGTTCAACGCACGGGCTCATGAATTTAGTTGTTTTATATATAATGCATTGATTTATATACAATGGAAATGTTGTCCAAAATACAAAGTATCCACTAAATTATACCAAACATAAATGTATATAACTACATACACATCTATTATTAAAAATATTATTAAAGTAAACATTCTTATAAAAAACCCGCGAAGCCGCGGGTATTTCACTAGTTAAAAGTATAATTAGGAGTGATGATATTTCTATGATACTTAAATGCGTTAATAAGTTGTACGGTATAACTCTTTATTACGGTGATAAAAAAAAAAGTGCCAGATATCTAGTAAAATAATCGTCATCACCAAATACCTTAAGGGTGTCTATCATTTTTAAGTAGCTTATAGGAAATTAAACTTTGTTATAATATAGAATATATATATATATATATATATATATATATATATATATATATATATATATATATATATATATATATATATATATATATATATATATATATATATATATATTATATAAATGGATAGTCAATTATTGATATACAAAAGTAATATTATTGTATTACCTAAACTTGTGATATTTTTGCTATAAATAGCCATGAATGCAAGCATTAAACTTGCACCATTTCTCACACTTACAAAGTGTTTCTTTCTTTACAAAGTGTTTCTTTCTTTCTCTCCATTATCATCTTTGTTCTTAAACTTCATTATTAGTATTCTTAATCAAGAATCAAACCACTAAAGGTAGTTATAAGCCTACTGAATTATAACATCAAGAATCAAACCATTAAAGGTAGTTATAAGCCTACTGAATTATAACACGTTATCAGCACGATAATCTTAATACTAAATATGGTTGGCTCTGCCACCTAAATGATATATGGTCGGTTATACCACCTGAAAAATATATGGTCAACAATGTCATTTATGTTACTAACATTTATATTTCTATTATCTAACATTTATATGGTCGACATTGTCGCCTAATTATCATTTATGTTTACTAATATTTATATTTCTGTTATATAACATTTATTTATGATTGCTTACACAGGTCGACAATGTCGCCTACTTATCATTATGTTATCTTAAATTTATATTTAGTGTTTATATACTTATGAATATAAATTGACTCTAATTTATCATGTTGTTTGTTTTAATTTTTGATAATAGAAAATGTCGAATCTGGAAAAGCTTAAATTTACTCCTTTAGAATCAACTGGAAACAACTACATGCCATGGGTTATAAAAGTAAAAATGCATCTTAAATCAATGGGCATTCTTGAAACCATAAATGAAAATAACACTTGTTCTGAAAAAGAACAAGCAACGGCATGTTGTTTTATTCATCAACATATTGATGAATGCTTACAAAATAATTATGTGACTGTAGAAGATCCCCATGTTTTATGGGAAAGTCTCAAAAGCAGATTCAATAATCAAAGAGAAATTTTACTTCCAGCTGCTATGGAACAATGGAGAACATTAAGGTTCCAAGACTTTAAGAAAGTAAATAAATACAGCTCAGCTCTGTATAATACATGTTCACAACTTAAATTCTGTGGACATGAAATAAGTGATGCAGACATGATGGAGAAAACTTTTGTGATGACCCGGAAATTTCCGATCAAATTTAAACTTTAATCTTTATATATTTCTGACACGATAAGCAAAGCCTGTAATGTTGAGTCATGAAATTTTTGAACTGTTTAGATGGATTCAATTGACCTTTGACTAATCCCGACGATTCACGAACAATTGTTGTAAATGAACATGTATATATATATATATATATATATATATATATATATATATATATATATATATGTAAGTATTTGTAATAAATTTAAATTCTATAATACAATTTAAACATTAGAATTAATTATGTGAAATAAAATACAAAATGATTAAGTGTAATTTAAAATGAATCTATATTTATAATTTCTATAATTATTATGATTTGTATATCATAATAAAATTTATAAATAATAAATACTCAACAAAAGTTATTATATATTATATAACTATTAATTACTACATAATTACTAAATTGAAATATAAATGTATTAGATGTAATTACAAGTTTTAAAATAGTGTTTTATCAATATTATTAATGTTACCCTCATTTTTGTTATTAGCATTAATAATAACATTATTAATTGTATTACTAATATTATTATAGCATATATTATATAGATAAGAAAGTTGAAATAGGTAACTTGCAATATCATAATTATTACTTGTATTATCATTAGATATTATTAGCATTAAAAATCATTTTTTTTACTATCATTAATAATATTATCTTTATCATTTTATTAATGTTTTTATTATTATTAATAAATTATTGATACTGGAATTATTATATCATTAAAAACATATTATTATTAATATCAATATAGTGATTAATTGTATTATTATTTATAATATAATTATTATTACTATATTTATTAGTTATAAAGGTTAATTATATATAACAACAAGAAATTAGTACGAAATTGTTACAAGTAACAATCAGTCTGTTTTATAATTTGATTCATATCTTCAATCTGGTACAAATCGAATCTATATGTCTCATATACAACCAAAATCCGTTGCACATCACCATCTACCTTTTATTTTTTTTATTTTTCTTGTTTATTTTTTTTCTCTGAATGAAATTTCTGTCGACCTCTTCTGCTACAAAACAAACTGAATATCTCATGCTAGTAAACAAAAAGTCATTCAATTATCTATCATCACTATCAAAACCACCACAAACTTATCACTATTAATACGGCTCCTATATTTTCTTTCATGAAACACCAACAACTCATTATTCTTCTTTTCTTTTCGATGATATTGTGACCAAAGTAAACCATCACATTCGCCACCATACACTTGTGATGACCCGGGAATTTCCGACCAAATTTAAACTTAATCTTTATATGTTTCTGACACGATAAGCAAAGTCTGCAATGTTGAGTCTCGAAAACTTTGGAACAGTTTACATGAATGCATTTGACCATTCCCGACGATTCACGAACAATTATGTGTAAATAAATATGTAAATATAAATGTAATTATATATATAATAATATTTGGAAGTAATAAAAAAATACATTTAAATCAATATGAATTAAGAATATAAAATAAATAAATAGAATATCTAAGTTACTAGTAGAATGTAAATATATAGATATATATGTATAATTATAAGTTTAAATATAACTGTTATATTAAAATTAGTATAACACTATAATTGATACATTTAATTTGTTATATCATTATAGTTATTATTTGGTATAATTATTAAGTATCATTAGTATTATTATATGAATTGTTATTGGTATCAGTAATAACATTTTTTTTACTAAACTTACAAAAATCATTATTTTTTTTTTACATCATATTGTTATTACAAACAATACTATTATCATTAAAAAATATTATTACTATTATCATTGTTATTATTATTATCATTATTAATTATTATTATTAATATAACTAATATTATTAGGATTATTAGTATTAATATACTTATAAATTTATTAATACAAATTATATTATAAATTTAAGAATCAGATATATAAACATAATTATACTTATATATATATAAATAAATGCGTATTAATGCTTCAAGGAATCAAAATTAGTTTCAAGACAAAATCATACAGTGTTTGCTTTTTGTTTCTGTCTCTAAAATCTGTACTAAGATGATTTCAATAATCAGTAACATCCAAAATCAGTTACATATCTTAATCTGCTTTTTATTTTTTATTTTTTTTTATTTATTTCATTGATTAAAATTTCTGTCGACTTCCAGTTCCATAAATCGATCACATTACTCAAGTTATTTGGAAAGTCAGTCAACTATACATTATCAATTATCAAATACAAAAGCCTATAACAACTTTTTTGGATTGAAATTTAAACAGGTATTTTTTTTAAAACCATAACCTCTGTTCTTTAACTTTTCTATCATATTTCGAATTAGAATGAATTTTGAAAATGTAACAATGCAGATATGTTTCAAATCTTCCACTTAAACTTCCTGCAAAGCTTGAACTCCTAATTTTTCGAATTGAATTCAAATCATCGAGTCAAAGTTTTGGTTTCTAAAAGTCAAACTTTATTCTTCAATCAAATTCGTATTACTCGTTTCGATTCAAGTCGAATTGAGGGTTCCAATAGTTTTTATGAAACATTTTCAAACTACTTTATGTTTTACTCATGGCCTATAACGTTATCGTTTGAAAAATCAATAATTTTTTTTTTTCAAAACCGTCACTACAGCCAACCTTGTTCTTCATTTTAATTTTTTTTTTATTTACTTTTTTTTTCTATTTGAACGATGTATCAAGTACAAGTAGTTTGAAGATTTAATTTAAATCTTTTATTTGTTTGACGATTTGTTAATTAAATTACTGGTCGATCAGTTTTAATCAATTGAAGAAGAAGGTATAAGTAATACAGGTTATATAAATTAAATTGGAGAGTTTAAACAGAAGATTAGAAATGGAGGGATGGTCTAGGTAGTTAGCGGGTAAACGAGTGGTCCTAAGTTCGAGTTTAGGCGGCTGCGGTTTATTTTTTTTTCTCTCAACAAGTAACTACTCAAGTTGGGTCAAATTTCCTGATGGGCCGAGTATTAACTCTGTTGGGCTTCGGATCCTATGTTGGGCCGTGGTCAACTATTATTTTCTGATGGGCCGAATCAATAAAACATAATATGATTTTAATACGGAGCATTAATCATAAAAACTTGAATGGAGGGATGGTGTGGAGCGATCTCGGGTGAGCTAGAGGTCGTGGGTTCGAGTTTTTGCTTGGACATATTTGTTATCTTTTAAAGGTAGTTATTTTCATTATTATTATTATTATTATTATTATTATTTATATTATTATTATTATTATTATTATTATTATTATTATTATTATTATTATTATTATTATTATTATTATTATTGTTATTGTTATTGTTATTGTTATTGTTATTGTTATTGTTATTGTTATTGTTATTGTTACTGTTATTATTATCATTATTATCATTAAAAAGAGTATTAGGATTATTATCATTACTATTGTTATTATTAATAATATCATTATTAGTATTATCATTAAATATTGGTATTATTATTATTAATATTATTATTATTACTAAAAGTATAATTATTTTTAAATTTATTATTTTTATTAAAATTAGTACTATTATTAAAACTAACATTCTTATCAAAATTATCTTGTTTTATCACGATTATTATCATAATTAGTATTATCTCTATTAGTATTACTAATATATCAAATAAAGATTTTTCCATATAAAAATATATTATTAACATAAACCATAACTATATTGAGATTTTTGTAATAAATACTAGTTATCTATTTAATGCATATAAAAATAAATATATCTAAATAAGTTATTAATGGAACATATAACTTATTAAAATAATAACTATATCAATAAATAATATGTAAATTTGTTCGATTACAAGTACATGTGTTAATATATATGAATGATATAGGTTCGTGAATCCGAGGCCAACCCTACATTTGTTCAATATCGTTATATGTATTTTTACTACAAAATACATTAGGTGAGTTTCATTTGCCCTTTTTACTCTTTATATTTTTGGGCTGAGAATACATGCAAATGCTTTATTAACTGTTTTACAATATCTATATGCGTGAGTTTCATTTGCCCTTTTTACTCTTTATATTTTTGGGCTGAGAATACATGCAAATGCTTTATTAACTGTTTTACAATATCTATATGCATGAGTTTCATTTGCCCTTTTTACTCTTTATATTTTTGGGCTGAGAATACATGCAAATGCTTTATTAACTGTTTTACAATATCTATATGCGTGAGTTTCATTTGCCCTTTTTACTCTTTATATTTTTGGGCTGAGAATACATGCAAATGCTTTATTAACTGTTTTACAATATTTATATGCGTGAGTTTCATTTGCCCTTTTTACTCTTTATATTTTTGGGCTGAGAATACATGCAAATGCTTTATTAACTGTTTTACAATATTTATATGCGTGAGTTTCATTAATCCCCTTTTAAATGCTTTCGCAATATATATTTTTGTTACTGAGAATGCATGCGCTGCTTTTATAAATGTTTTACGAAATGGACACAAGTGATCGAAACTACATTCTATGGTTGGATTATCTAATCGAATATGCCCTTTTTATATAGTCTGGTAATCTAAGAATTAGGGAACAGAAACCCTAATTGACGCGAACTCTAAAGATAGATCTATCGGGCCCAACAAGCCCCATCCAAAGTACCGGATGCTTTAGTACTTCGAAATTTATATCATGTCCGAAGGAGGATCCCGGAATGATGGGGATATTCTAATATGCATATTGTGAATGTCGGTTACCAGGTGTTCAATACATATGAATGATATTTTTGTCTCTATGCATGAGACGTATGTTTATGAGAAATGGGAATATGAAATCTTGTGGTCTATTAAAACTATGAAATGATTATTTATGTTAAACTAATGAACTCACCAACCTTTTGGTTGACACTTGAAAGCATGTTTATTCTCAGGTACGAAAGAAATCTTCCGCTGTGCATTATCTCATTTTAAAGATATTACTTGGAGTCATTCATGGCATACTTCAAAAGACGTTGCATTCAAGTCGTTGAGTTCATCAAGATTATTATTAAGTCGATTATAGTTAGATATATTATGAAATGATATGCATGCCGTCAAATTTCGATGTAATGAAAGATTGTCTTTTCAAAAACGAATGCAATGTTTGTAAAATGTATCATATAGAGGTCAAGTACCTCGCGATGTAATCAACTGATGTGAATCGTTTATAATCGATATGGACTTCGTCCGGATGGATTAGGACGGGGCATTTCAGTTGGTATCAGAGCGGTGGTCTTAGTGAACCGGGTCTTGCATTAGTGTGTCTAACTGATAGTCGTTAGGATGCATTAGTGAGTCTGGACTTCGACCGTGTCTGCATGTCAAAAGTTTTGCTTATCATTTTTGTCGGAAATCATCTGCTTATCATCCTTAAGAAATTACCTGCTTATCATTCTTAGTCTAGACACATCTTACTGCAACGATTGCATGAATAGTGTATAGACAAAATTCGTATCTTAGGGTATCTGCTAATTCATATCTTAGCGTATCTGTTACTGTAGAATTTTCCTGACAACTTCCGTAGATTCCTCCATAACTTATGGGATTTTAGTATTATATATGCATATGTAAATTATGTATTGCAGAGTACTAATCTACATCCTATAATCTATTTCTTATCGAAAATCTTTCATCTGATCATACGAGATGAATCCCTCAACCAGTTCGAGTCCCTCGGATTCCGATAGCTATTCCGATATGGAGTTTCACCTAAGCTCCGAAAGCAGTGTCACCAGAATGAATCAACCAATCATCCATCCCCAATTCATTTGATGGATTCATAGTCAACTTAATCAATGGAGACGCGCAAAAGGCGATCCCATCCACTAACTGAATTCACCTTTTGGCGAAGAACCTGAAGCACTTACCGGCGAACCTGTTCGTAACACCATTTCACCCTCATTTCCCAAATATCTCGCCACGACTATATCATAACTCAGATTCTGAACCTTATTTATCCGCTCGTTACCGACAATCATCTTGGAGTGATAGGTCAATGAACTTCGCTCTCGAATAATGAATTCGGAGAATATGGTGCAAAATGTACCAGCTTCAGCAACATCACCGGCACCAACAGTACCATCAATAATAGCACCAGTACCATCAACAATCCATGCTTCAATATCATCATCTGTAACTTGAGTATGATCTTCGTTCTACGTATCGTTTTACCTCATTTATCTTCGTTCGACATGACGAATAGGTAATCTCTAAAGTTTTAGAGATTATTTACTCTAGTTCCAACCGAAAAGCAAATGAGTTTACTATAATATTCACTCATTAAATCTATGAATACATCTGAAGAAAATATATATGTATATATGTTTTCATAAAGATTGTAATTAAAATTTTGCTTGTACAAACTGTTAATGGTGAAATTATTTTAACGGGTAGGTAATACCCGAGGAATATTTAAATTTCACATTAATAAGTTACATTGTACGATTCTTCAAATCTGTTTCAACAGTCATATACTATCCTATTTACATCCACCGATATACAAATCCGTTCACCACAGAATAACCATATTCATCCAATTACATATTTGGATTTTGACCTATCAGAATCCAACAAGTGGCATAATGAAGAAATAATGGACACAATAAAAATTGATTAGAAACAGATTAATTAACAATATGAAATTCTATTAAGAATTCACGCTAACAAAATTCTAGCTAACTGTTCCTAGCTAACTGTTAATTCCGTATTACCATTTAATTATCTCAATTTATTTATCGCAGTTTATTTATCGCAATTTACATTCTCGCAATTTTATTTATCGTCATTTAATTTCTGTTATTTATTTTACGCACTTTAAATATCGGGACACGTATACAAGGTTTTGACATATCATATCGACGCATCTATATATATTATTTGGAATCACCATAGACACTCTATATGCAGTAATGATCGAGTTCTCTATACAGGGTTGAGGTTGATTCTCAAATATTATATATACTTTGAGTTGTGATCGAGTCTGAGACATGTACACGGGTCACGATATTTATTAATTAATTTGAATATTATATATTAAACTGTATATAAATTATTGAACTGTTAACTGTGGACGAATAATATTGGACAATTAAAATGAATTAAAATACTAATTATAACATATGAAACTAAATAATTCTTAAATTTGCCACTTGATTTCAAACATCATTTGTATCTTGACAATTCCAGTCTGTGTTCAAACCTTTCATGATTCTTGAAAACACCTCAATCGATAGGATGAACCAACTGCACTTCATTAACGGAAGGAAATATTTATGTATATAGTTATGCACCTGAGAAACTCTCGACAACTGAGTAAAAGTTTAACATGTAGCCACGTCAGATCCTTTGACATTTATTAGCAAAAATAACTTTACGATCCCTTTTTAAAGTAGCCAATTTTGTCACAGCTCCAACAAGTCAACTTCGACTTTTCATTCGAAGTAGCCTTACTATAATCCTGATATATACAATTAACCTTTTGATACTGGAGAATTCTTTTATATTCCACCATATTACCAGCAGACGTACCAACAATCTCGTTGCTTTTTGGCTTAAATCTCTCTGATAAATCATTATATTTATTCATTGAAACCCTATCATATACTCATCTGCATCTTATAACGAGAACTACCATAACAATTACCGGGAATCAGCAATCAGTACTTTGAAAACTCACAGCATATCTACATCAACAGTTATATGTATGACATTTATCTCTTAGAATTACGATCTCTCATTCTGAAATTCTGAAAAGCACTCAGTCACAAATCAATACTCTGAATGTTAAAAAAGCTGAATGAAGCAGCAGAAACTGTAGATAACCGTAAACGACCATAATCATCGAAAGTTTGATGATAAAGATTAGTATGTTGGAAAAGCTCAGAATAGTTGGAACTGGAAAGCGGATTGAGCTAACCATAAAGGAAACCAAGGAGAAATACAAGTAACATACCCTAAATTCATAGAACCCAGATAAATCTAGATCCGTTGAAATCTTTAGAGAATATCTTGCTCTGAAGTCATGTTAAAATCTTGCGGAAAATCTTTCTCCATCAACCATCGAACTTAGAAATTCCAAAATATCATCATCAATATCTTCGATATTTCTGAGGATATTTTCATAAATATTCTCGTCCGAAATTATATACCTCTTCGTGCTTCCTGTGTACCATTATTGGAAACACTCAATAGAAAATTTGGTACCGAAAAGCAGATTATGCGAAACTATGAAGAAAGCCGTGGACAAATCACAAAGAATAAGTTTGACTTCAAAGAATCTAAATGATTCAATGTCTGCTAAGGTCTTTAGTGAATATCTTGCTCCTTACTCTAAACCCTTGCAGACAATAGTTTCTATCATCCGCTGATCTTAGATATTCCGAGATATTATCGTACCTTTCATTATAAATATCCTCCATATTTCTGGAGATATTTTCATAACTATTCTTATCTGAAATCATTAATCTCTTCATGATATCAGTATTACATCATATAGAAACTGTTAGTTTCTATATTCTGTAAACTTTCGAACTTAAAATATGAATGTTATTGAAGTAATGTTGGGAACTGATGCATGAGTTAATATAATATAATGACACTTGATCAACGTGATTATATTACAGTAAGTCATGCTGAGTTTCTAATGGGACGTGATGATTCACAGATCCTAACGTCATCACATGCCATGTTACATAACTCTTTTATTATGCTTAACTTCTGAGCATATCAAGAAAGTATTTTTCTTGATAGTTCTATTCTCAGTGATTCTGGTAATCTGATAAATCAAATCGTGCTAATACATTAGTTCTTATTTAGAACATGATGTTTATTCGAAATTCCATACTTACGAATTCTGAACCGTTACTCGCTTTACTAGAGGACGAGAGGATAATAGAAAGGTAAAGAGATCCAAAATATAAGAGAAAATATAAAGCCCAATGACAACACCAAAAATTACAAACCATGAATATCAGTACGTATAGCAATATAAAGACACGGGAAGATTATAAGTACAATAATCCCTAGAGCATAATAGAAATAAACAGATTCTTCAGGGGGTAGTTGGAAAAGAAGAATGATCATTGCGATAGTTAGAATAAGAACAAGGATCAGAACAGGGTTAAGCATTTTTATAAATTTTTTGAAATTAGAAATTGAGTATAGAAGTGGTGAAAACAAATGGAACGGAAAAGGTAAATTTATAAAGGAAATATCAGACGTAGTAATCGGGGCAGATCACCGTATTTAATTAAAGAGATCTTAATTTCCATAAATCCCGAAGAATCAGATCTTATAGATCTTCAAGATTTTCTTTTAAATCCCTTGAATTCCGAAATTCAAAGCTGACTACGTCAAAAGTTAGAAACAAATCTTTGTTTCTCATTTTCATTCGTACTCTTCGAATAATCGAATTGTTTTATCCATAATAATCAAAAATGATAAAACTCTATTTATCAGCTCATATTCGTCAGGAAAACATATTTATTGTTAGCCATGACGACCTCACTCAAATTTCGGGACGAAATTTCTTTAACGGGTAGGTACTTTGATGACCCGGGAATTTCCGACCAAATTTAAACTTAATCTTTATATGTTTCTGACACGATAAGCAAAGTCTGCAATGTTGAGTCTCGAAAACTTTGGAACAGTTTACATGAATGCATTTGACCATTCCCGACGATTCACGAACAATTATGTGTAAATAAATATGTAAATATAAATGTAATTATATATATAATAATATTTGGAAGTAATAAAAAAATACATTTAAATCAATATGAATTAAGAATATAAAATAAATAAATAGAATATCTAAGTTACTAGTAGAATGTAAATATATAGATATATATGTATAATTATAAGTTTAAATATAACTGTTATATTAAAATTAGTATAACACTATAATTGATACATTTAATTTGTTATATCATTATAGTTATTATTTGGTATAATTATTAAGTATCATTAGTATTATTATATGAATTGTTATTGGTATCAGTAATAACATTTTTTTTACTAAACTTACAAAAATCATTATTTTTTTTTTACATCATATTGTTATTACAAACAATACTATTATCATTAAAAAATATTATTACTATTATCATTGTTATTATTATTATCATTATTAATTATTATTATTAATATAACTAATATTATTAGGATTATTAGTATTAATATACTTATAAATTTATTAATACAAATTATATTATAAATTTAAGAATCAGATATATAAACATAATTATACTTATATATATATAAATAAATGCGTATTAATGCTTCAAGGAATCAAAATTAGTTTCAAGACAAAATCATACAGTGTTTGCTTTTTGTTTCTGTCTCTAAAATCTGTACTAAGATGATTTCAATAATCAGTAACATCCAAAATCAGTTACATATCTTAATCTGCTTTTTATTTTTTATTTATTTTTATTTATTTCATTGATTAAAATTTCTGTCGACTTCCAGTTCCATAAATCGATCACATTACTCAAGTTATTTGGAAAGTCAGTCAACTATACATTATCAATTATCAAATACAAAAGCCTATAACAACTTTTTCGGATTGAAATTTAAACAGGTATTTTTTTTAAAACCATAACCTCTGTTCTTTAACTTTTCTATCATATTTCGAATTAGAATGAATTTTGAAAATGTAACAATGCAGATATGTTTCAAATCTTCCACTTAAACTTCCTGCAAAGCTTGAACTCCTAATTTTTCGAATTGAATTCAAATCATCGAGTCAAAGTTTTGGTTTCTAAAAGTCAAACTTTATTCTTCAATCAAATTCGTATTACTCGTTTCGATTCAAGTCGAATTGAGGGTTCCAATAGTTTTTATGAAACATTTTCAAACTACTTTATGTTTTACTCATGGCCTATAACGTTATCGTTTGAAAAATCAATAATTTTTTTTTCAAAACCGTCACTACAGCCAACCTTGTTCTTCATTTTAATTTTTTTTTTATTTACTTTTTTTTTCTATTTGAACGATGTATCAAGTACAAGTAGTTTGAAGATTTAATTTAAATCTTTTATTTGTTTGACGATTTGTTAATTAAATTACTGGTCGATCAGTTTTAATCAATTGAAGAAGAAGGTATAAGTAATACAGGTTATATAAATTAAATTGGAGAGTTTAAACAGAAGATTAGAAATGGAGGGATGGTCTAGGTAGTTAGCGGGTAAACGAGTGGTCCTAAGTTCGAGTTTAGGCGGCTGCGGTTTATTTTTTTTTCTCTCAACAAGTAACTACTCAAGTTGGGTCAAATTTCCTGATGGGCCGAGTATTAACTCTGTTGGGCTTCGGATCCTATGTTGGGCCGTGGTCAACTATTATTTTCTGATGGGCCGAATCAATAAAACATAATATGATTTTAATACGGAGCATTAATCATAAAAACTTGAATGGAGGGATGGTGTGGAGCGATCTCGGGTGAGCTAGAGGTCGTGGGTTCGAGTTTTTGCTTGGACATATTTGTTATCTTTTAAAGGTAGTTATTTTCATTATTATTATTATTATTATTATTTATATTATTATTATTATTATTATTATTATTATTATTATTATTATTATTATTATTATTATTGTTATTGTTATTGTTATTGTTATTGTTATTGTTATTGTTATTGTTATTGTTATTGTTATTGTTATTGTTATTGTTATTGTTATTGTTATTGTTATTGTTATTGTTATTGTTATTGTTATTGTTACTGTTATTATTATCATTATTATCATTAAAAAGAGTATTAGGATTATTATCATTACTATTGTTATTATTAATAATATCATTATTAGTATTATCATTAAATATTGGTATTATTATTATTAATATTATTATTATTACTAAAAGTATAATTATTTTTAAATTTATTATTTTTATTAAAATTAGTACTATTATTAAAACTAACATTCTTATCAAAATTATCTTGTTTTATCACGATTATTATCATAATTAGTATTATCTCTATTAGTATTACTAATATATCAAATAAAGATTTTTCCATATAAAAATATATTATTAACATAAACCATAACTATATTGAGATTTTTGTAATAAATACTAGTTATCTATTTAATGCATATAAAAATAAATATATCTAAATAAGTTATTAATGGAACATATAACTTATTAAAATAACAACTATATCAATAAATAATATGTAAATTTGTTCGATTACAAGTACATGTGTTAATATATATGAATGATATAGGTTCGTGAATCCGAGGCCAACCCTACATTTGTTCAATATCGTTATATGTATTTTTACTACAAAATACATTAGGTGAGTTTCATTTGCCCTTTTTACTCTTTATATTTTTGGGCTGAGAATACATGCAAATGCTTTATTAACTGTTTTACAATATCTATATGCGTGAGTTTCATTTGCCCTTTTTACTCTTTATATTTTTGGGCTGAGAATACATGCAAATGCTTTATTAACTGTTTTACAATATCTATATGCGTGAGTTTCATTTGCCCTTTTTACTCTTTATATTTTTGGGCTGAGAATACATGCAAATGCTTTATTAACTGTTTTACAATATCTATATGCGTGAGTTTCATTTGCCCTTTTTACTCTTTATATTTTTGGGCTGAGAATACATGCAAATGCTTTATTAACTGTTTTACAATATTTATATGCGTGAGTTTCATTTGCCCTTTTTACTCTTTATATTTTTGGGCTGAGAATACATGCAAATGCTTTATTAACTGTTTTACAATATTTATATGCGTGAGTTTCATTAATCCCCTTTTAAATGCTTTCGCAATATATATTTTTGTTACTGAGAATGCATGCGCTGCTTTTATAAATGTTTTACGAAATGGACACAAGTGATCGAAACTACATTCTATGGTTGGATTATCTAATCGAATATGCCCTTTTTATATAGTCTGGTAATCTAAGAATTAGGGAACAGAAACCCTAATTGACGCGAACTCTAAAGATAGATCTATCGGGCCCAACAAGCCCCATCCAAAGTACCGGATGCTTTAGTACTTCGAAATTTATATCATGTCCGAAGGAGGATCCCGGAATGATGGGGATATTCTAATATGCATATTGTGAATGTCGGTTACCAGGTGTTCAATACATATGAATGATATTTTTGTCTCTATGCATGAGACGTATGTTTATGAGAAATGGGAATATGAAATCTTGTGGTCTATTAAAACTATGAAATGATTATTTATGTTAAACTAATGAACTCACCAACCTTTTGGTTGACACTTGAAAGCATGTTTATTCTCAGGTACGAAAGAAATCTTCCGCTGTGCATTATCTCATTTTAAAGATATTACTTGGAGTCATTCATGGCATATTTCAAAAGACGTTACATTCAAGTTGTTGAGTTCATCAAGATTATTATTAAGTCGATTATAGTTAGATATATTATGAAATGATATGCATGCCGTCAAATTTCGATGTAATGAAAGATTGTCTTTTCAAAAACGAATGCAATGTTTGTAAAATGTATCATATAGAGGTCAAGTACCTCGCGATGTAATCAACTGATGTGAATCGTTTATAATCGATATGGACTTCGTCCGGATGGATTAGGACGGGGCATTTCAACACTTCCACCATCATCACTGTCTTGCTGCTACAAAAATCATGTTTTCTGTTTCGGTGACCACCTTCAAAACCATAACTGAAGCATCGGCCAACATCACAAGCTACCTTGTCTTTCTCTTCTATTTATTCTGATCCGGATACAACAGCAACAACTTCATTTTTATTCTATTTCTTTTGGTCACCAACTAAATCAACGAAACCTGCAACACAACCTTCGCTATTTTTCTGTGTTTCTGTTTTGAACCATAAAACCAAATCAACTCATCCTTGTTCGCCACCACTACTACAGAGATGAAGAAAAGGAAAACGAAGATTGAATGATGATGAAAATTATCGCTGCTACTCGCTATCCTTTATTTATATTTTTTCATATTCTTTTTCCAATTCAACTAATACAGTGACATATATAAAGGAAAGATGAGATGATGATTATGTTGATAATGGATGCAACATGTCACTGTATGTCCACATTCAAAACCCCACATATTTTTTTTATTCGGTGGCCAAGATTTCCAAATCAATGAAAACCCTTTATTGTTCTTGTGGGGCTGCGTTTTTTTTTTTCTTTCTTTTCCTTCTGTCGAGCAACTGATGGAACAAAACACCACATGAATTTTGTAGCCTACAAATTTTAGTTGGGCTTGTGTTATTACTTGGGCTGCGTTTTAATTTTCTATCGGGCCATTTAAAAATTGATTGGGTTTGTGATCTTGTTGTTGGGCCATGAATTCGTTGGGCCTGTAACTGAATTGATCGAGCAACATAATACTGCTACATCTTCGAAATTGTTTTTTGCTACTACTACGTTACTGTTATTAATGCACAAGTTGCAGCTAAAAAAATTGATCATTTAAATGATACCGGTTGCCATCTCAGGGAAGAAAGAACTAGTATGAATTTCATTTATTTTTATTCAACACCCCAAGCAAAACCCACTAAACTTTCTAACGTTCAAAAACACCAATATCATTCTTCTATTTAGATCTGACTACTTTGGTTATTGTTGTTATTCGATGACGAGCAATAATGATGATGATGAATTATTTTGATGATAATGATACGATGGTATTTGATGATAATGATACGATTTCTTTAATGACGAATGATTTTAATTAGATTATAATAATGATTGGGTGATGATGATATTATGATCATAATAGATGATTATGATTCTGAAAGTGATTAGATGAAAATGATGATGATGGTATGATTAAAATGATGATGATCATGCGGGAGTAATGATGATTAGGTTAATTAAGAAGTAGAAGATGAAGTCAGTTAAATAGGTTTAATAGAATTAAACCGAGAATGAAATCAGAAAAGTAAATACAGACGGATGGTTTAAGGTGTTGATTGGTTACCGAGAGGTCACGAGTTCGAGCCCGGTCCAGGGCATTTCTTTTTAGGAAAAGCTTTTAAGGGGTATACACTCTTATTTTTATTTCTATATTTATTATTATTATTATTATTATTATTATTATTATTATTATTATTATTATTATTATTATTATTAATATTATCATTATTATTTATTCATTCTTATTTAAAATTATCATTTGTATTATTATTAGAATTATCATTATAAGTATTATTAATATTATTATCATTATTATTATTATTAACATTATTATTATTACGATTACAAACATAAAGAATATAGATACAAATAATATTATGAAAATGATTCGGTTATAATTTAAAAATGAATTATTATTATTATTATCAATATTTTAGTATTATTATAATTTTAACCAACAATTGATATTTATATAAAAATATATTCTTTTACATATATCATAACTATATTGATATTCCATATTGTTTTAAATAAAATGTTATTATTATAAAATATTAATTAAATTACATATGATGGATAAACATATTTTAATATAATCGTATATATATATATATATAAATATATATATATATTATTTATTTATATAAAGTATATAAAATAGTTATAACTAAATTATTTATATCACATACAAATTATTAAGCATATTAATATTAATATATAAACTTGCTTAATTGTTATTAAATGTTTTAATATATACAAATGATATAGGTTCGTGAATCCGAGGCCAACCCTACACTTGTTTAATGTCGTATATGTATTTTTACTACAAAATACAATATGGTGAGTTTCATTTGCTCCCTTTTTAAATGCTTTTGCAATATATATTTTTGGGACTGAGAATACATGCGCTTTTATAAATGTTTGACGCAATAGACACAAGTACCTTAACTGCATTCTATGATAGAATTATCTGGGATTGGGAATGATTATTATGACACGCATTAGTCCCCGGTTTCCGTTAGAGCGTATGAGCTCCCGAGCTGGGTGGATGGTTTATTATTTATGACATTTTGGCACCGGTTGTCCTATATTTTATAAACATGTGTTCAGCCGTGGGGTGTAAAGACCGGCACAGAGGTTCTATATTTTGAAGGCACATGTATTCAGCCGTGGGGTGAAAGACCGGCACATATGGTTACTGATAATGCTAAAAACGAACATATATTTCATAGCATTATCCCTCAAGAAAGACAAGCTTTTAGTTGCAATTGTTCTATTTACAAGTGATATTCGTTTAAATAATAAAAGGTGAAGACAAAAGACAGATTCGACAAATTGAAGACGCAAACGACCAAAAAGCTAAAAAGTGCAAAGTACAAGCAAAGAGGTTCCAATTATTGATAAGAAACGTCTCAAAATTACAAGAGTACAAGATTCAAAACGCAAAGTACAAGATATTAAATTATACGAAAAGACGTTCGAAAATCCGGAATCGGGACCAGAGTCAACTCTCAACGCTCGACGCAACGGACTAAAAATTACAAATAAACGGAGTACAAGAATATAATATAATATATATATAATTAAATTTAATTATATATATTATATTATATAATAAATAAATAAATAAGCAGCCCACGTTTTTGTAGACTTTTGAGCCTCCCCAGCTGGCCATGCGATCGCATGAGCCTGAAGGGCAAAGCTCATGCGATCGCATGAGCTCCTTTTCCAGCCCACATGCCTATAAAAATTCGCATTCTGGTGAACATCATATCATATATCAATCTCTCTATCTAAACGTGTATATATATATATATATATATATATATATATATATATATATATATATATATATATATATATATTTTAATTTTAATTTCTAATAATAAGGGTATGTTAGCGCATATTGTAAGGGTGTAAGTCGAAATTCTGTCCGTGTAACGCTACGCTATTTTTAATCATTGTAAGTTATGTTCAACCTTTTTAATTTAATGTCTCGTAGCTAAGTTATTACTATGCTTATTTAAATCGAAGTAATCATGATGTTGGGCTAATTACTAAAATTGGGTAATTGGGCTTTGTACCATAATTGGGGTTTGGACAAAAGAATGACACTTGTGGAAATTAGACTATGGGCTATTAATGGGCTTTATATTTGTTTAACTAAATGATAGTTTGTTAATTTTAATATAAAGATTTACACTTGGACGTCCCTATAAATAACCATATACACTCGATCGGACACGATGGGCGGGGTATTTATATGTACGAATAATCGTTCATTTAACCGGATACGGAAATGGATTAATAGTCTATGGAATTATTAAAACAGGGGTAAAATTATGTACAAGGACACTTGGCATAATTGATAACAAAGTATTAAAACCTTGGGTTACACGCAGTCGATATCCTGGTGTAATTATTAAACAAAGTAATAAAACCTTGTTACAGTTTAAGTCCCCAATTAGTTGGAATATTTGACTTCGGGTATAAGGATAATTTGACGAGGATAATCGCACTTTATATTTATGACTGATGGACTGTTATGGACAAAAACCAGACGGACATATTGAAAGGACCCGTCCTAATCCATCTGGACGAAGTCACCAACATCTGGTTCCATTGCGATGATCGACTCCAAATAATGTCTTTAAAATGAGCAAATGCACAGCGGAATGTTTCTTTCATACCTGAGAATAAACATGCTTTAAAGTGTCAACTAAAAGGTTGGTGAGTTCATTAGTTTATCATAAATAATCATTTCATAATTTTAATAGACCACAAGATTTCATATTTCCATTTCTCATAAACATACGTCCCATGCATAGAGACAAAAATATCATTCATATGGATTGAACACCTGGTAACCGACATTAACAATATACATATAAGAATATCCCCATCATTCCGGGATCCTCATTCGGACATGATATAAATTTCGAAGTACTAAAGCATCCGGTACTTTGGATGGGGCTTGTTGGGCCCGATAGATCTATCTTTAGAGTTCGCGTCAATTAGGGTGTCTGTTCCCTAATTCTTAGATTACCAGACTTAATAAAAAGGGGCATATTCGATTTCGATAATTCAACCATAGAATGTAGTTTCACATACTTGTCTATTTCGTAAAACATTTATAAAAGCATTTCATGTATTCGCAGTTCAAAATGTATATCAAAAGCATTTAATAAAGCAGTTGTAACAGTAGCGCATGTATTCTCAGTCCCAAAAATGTAAAGAGTAAAAGGGAATCAAATGAACTCACCATAATGTATTTTGTAGTAAAAATACATATTATAAAACTGAACAATGCAGGGTTGGCCTCGGATTCACGAACCTATATCATTCATATGTATATTAATACATATACTTGTAATCGAACAATTTTATATACTATTTATATATATTTAATTGGTGTATATATTCAAAACTACTAATATTTGTATGATTTATTAATATATATACTTATTATTTTAAAATATCAAATTTGTTATATATCAATATTTATATATAGATCGCTAATATGATTAGAACATATTAATATGTAATATTACTTTTTAAGTATAGTTTTGTATAAATAATATTTATTTGGTAACATAACGTTTATAATAGTAATAAAAATCGTATTTGATTATGAGGATAGTAAAATTGATAATAATAATAATTATAATAATGTTATTGGTAATGATAATAATAATACTAATAATAATAATAACTATAAAATTAATAATTTCACTGTTAATGTTAACTGTGATAATGATTTTTGTAATTGCATATTAATTATACTCATGATAATATAAATAATAATACTAATAATCATATTGGTGGTAGTAATAATAATAATAATACTAATAATAATAATAATAATAATAATAATAATAATAATAATAATAATAATAATAATAATAATAATAATAATAATAATAATAATAATAATAATAATAATAATCACAATGATAACTAATAATAATAATAATAATAATAATAATAATTATAATTATAATACATAACAATAATAACAATAATAATAATAATGATAATAATAGTAATAAGGAAAATTATAAAAACTACCTTAGTAAAACGGATTCTGAAAAAAAGAAATGCCATTGCAGGGCTCGAACCCATGACCTCTCGATACCCCGACACCCCCACAAACCATTGCACTGTCGACTACTTTTCTGTTTTATAAACAGACTTAATTTTATTTAATTCAATTTATCTGTAACCCTCTCTTTCACCACATATTCGATCAACCAGAGATTACTCCTTACAGGGAACTAATTTAATAGTTTGAGACTTTAACAATGAAACAAAAACAACCACGATATAACTGAGTTGGATTTCATAACAGAAAAATAAAAAAAAAAATAGCAGTAGCAGTCGTGATGAACTATATGAACTCAAATCCCATTTGAAATTTTGAAAGACTTTTAAGACTCGATTCCTTCATGAAAGATACTCTAAATCAATCCTAGAAACTATACAGATTCTCAATTGAACCTATAACATCGAATTGAGATCGAATTTCGTGATGAACAAAAAGGTTGACTTTTGAAATTGAAAGTTTGACTCACAAATTGGAACACGATAGGTAAAATTGAATCTTTAAACTTTCCAGAAAGTTTTACTGGAAGATTTATGACAACACTGCATTAACATAATTTAAATTTGATTACGAATTTGTTTATTTTGAAATATGAACTAAGAACAGGGCACAGGGCCTGTGATATTATTGTTTTTAATTTAATTTCGGTGTTTGAAAGCTGAAAAAGGGTAGTCGTAATTGTTAATTGATAAGGTGGGTTTGTTGTTCATGCCTAACACTGAATTTCCTCACTTATGTACTCCAACTTGCTCGACAAAATTCATTATCAAAGTCATTGACAGAGAAAAAAAAATATAAAAAAAATAAAAGCAGAAAGGATCGAGTAACAGAATTTGGAGTTACCCTCTTGTGATTTAGCACAGATTCGTACGACCAAATAAATATGAAATCAATTCCCTACAGTTATGAGAGTGATGGAAAGCAGAAAACATGGCTTTATGTAATTATCTATATCTTTTTCATTTTTTTTTATTTTTTTATTTTTATAATATGTATAAATATTTATTTATATACCTATATATGTATTTAGTTTAAGTATATGTATATATTTATATCTGTCTAGGTATAGACATATAATTCTGTATTTTATTTATATATATGTATTTATATTTATATATATGTATGTATTTTATAATTTAGTTATATATATCTAAGTACATATATATCTAATTTCTTATTTTTGATAATTAATTAATATAATTATATTAATACTATTAATATTAACAATACTAATAATAATATTATTAATAGTTATTTTATTGATAAAGATTAATAATGAATGATAACTAATAATATGGTAACAATAAAGATACTTTTATTTACTAGTAATAATAATAACAATGACATCTTTAATAACAATAATATGTTTAACAATAATTAATACTAATGATATATAACTATAACAATGATATTTTAACTTGTAAGTAAATTTTATTATTTAAGGGATATCTACTAATCATATAACATATTATGTAATTATTTCTATTGAATCATTTTTTTTTTTGTTTACAAATTTTATATATGTTTTAATATACCTATAATAATAATTATACATAGAAATTATACATATATATATATATATATATATATATATATATATATATATATATATATATATATATATATATATATATATATTTACATATTAATTTACACACAATTGTTCGTGAATCATTGGGCACAGTCAAAGGGTAATTAAACATATGAACATAATTCCAAAATTTTCGAGACTCAATATTACAGATTTTGCTTATCGTGTCGGGAACATATAAAGATTAAAGTTTAAATTTGGTCGGAAATTCCCGGGTCATCACAGTACCTACCCGTTAAAGAAATTTCGTCCCGAAATTTGAGTGAGGTGGTCATGGCTAACAATAAAAATGTTTTCATGACGAACATGAGCTGATAAATAGAGTTTTCATCATTATAGAATAATACAGATAAAATAATTCGATTATTCGAAGAGCACGAATGAAACTATCATGAGAGAGGTCCCAACGGGCATCGTCCACCTTTGCCCAAAAACTTGCCCAAATTTTTAGCCGTTAGTAAAAAAATTCCAACGGCTATCCCAACGGTCACTTTTACACTATAAAAACACCAACCATATACTTCATTTTATACACTCAAACATATATTTCTTTTATATTTCCACCTTTCTCAAAATCTAAATCAAACACTCCCAAATTGCAAAATGTTAACACTTCCCCCAATGATTGTTTCATTTGATGTTCATTACGGAGGTGATTTTCGTAATCAAATGAAGGAATATGAGTGGGGCGACAGTATTTCGTTTGAAGATATCAACATTCGTGATGTTGGTTTACAAGATTTGCTATCCCTTCTGAAGGAAAAAGTTCCGTGTGAATTCACGTCTGTGTTCTTTTATAAAGACGATTATGATGCGGATTGTAGGGCAAGTTTTCTGTGTACCGATGATCAATGGTACTTTATAAAGGATACCATTGAAGATCGCGGTAAACGCATTTCTTTGTATGCGGTTCTTGAAGATGAAGAGACGTTGGGTTATCGTTACCTCAATGAATTAGCTGAAGCAGCAGTTGAGGCATCAAGAGAAATACCGATGTCTCCAGAGTACCTCACGGATGGTGAAATGACTGGTGAACGCTACTTTGCAGATGACAATTGACGACGACGAGTAGTTTGATTGTAATCTTTTAATTTTTAATTGTCGTGATGTTTTAATTTTAATTATTGTAATTTCAGTGTTGTTGTCGAGTCTTTATATCTTCCTTTATGTTTCGAAGCTCTTCGTCTTTTTAATCTCCTCTCAATCCCTAGTAAAACGAGTAATGATCTAGAATTTGTAAGTATGGAGTTTCGGATGAATTTAATGTTATAATCAAGAAAGAACGTAATAGCACGATTTGATTCGTCAGATTACCAGAATCATTGAGAATAGAGCTATCAAGAATATACTTTATTGATAGGTTCAGAAGTTAATTAGAATGAAAGAGTTATGTAACATGACACATGATGGTGGTATAATCTACTGTGAACCATCATGTCCCATTAGAACTCAGCATGACTTACTGTAATATAATCACGTTGATCAAGTGTCATTATATTATACTAACTCATGCATCAGTTCCCAACATTACTTCAAAAACATTCATATTTTAAGCTCGAAAGTTTACAAAATATAGAAACTAATAGTTTCTATATGATGTAACACTGATAACATGAAGAGATTATTGATTTCAGATAAGAATAGTTATAAAATTATCTTCAGAAATATTGAGGATATTTATAATAAGATACGATGATATCTTGGAATATCTATGATCGGAGGATGAGGAAGAATATCGTCCACAAGGGTTTGAGTAAGGAGCAAGACATTTGCTAAAGGCTTCAGCAGGCATTGAATCATTTGGATTCTTTGAAGTCAAACTTATTCTTTGTGACTTGTCCACGGTTTCCTTCATAGTTTCGCATAATCTGCTTTTTAGTACTAAATTTTCTATTGAGTGTTTCCGATACTCCATTCTTTATCATCAAGACTTCCGACAATTAGGGTCGTTTACAGTTGTCTACGATTTCTGCTGCTTCATTCAGCTTTTTCAACATTCAGAGTATTTGATTTGTAGACTGAGTGCTTTTCAGGATTTCAGATGAGAGATCATAATTCTAAGAGATAAATGTTATATGTTTACATATAACTGTTGATGTGGAAGCGTTGCGAGGCTCACAATACAAATTTGCTGATTCTCGGCAATTGGTATGGCAATTCTCGTTACCAGATGTGGATGAGAATGTGATGAGACTTCAATAGATAAATGTAGTGATTTGTCTGAGGGATTTAAACCAAGGAGCAACGAGATTACAGGTATGTCTGCTGGTAATATGGTAGAATATAAAAGAATTCTCCGGTATCAAAAGGGTAATCAGGATTTATAGTAAGGCTACTTCGAATGAAAAGTCGAAGTTGATTTGCTGGAGCTGTGACAAAATTGGCTACTTTGAAAAGAGATCGCAAAGTTATTTTCGGTAATAACAATGCCAAAGGAATTAGCACAGCTATGTTTTAAATGTTTACTCAGGTTCCGTGATTTTTCATGTGCAGAGTTATATACATTAATCTTTTCTTCTATGGATGAAGTGCGGTTGGTTCATCCTCTTGATTGAGGTGTTTTCAAGAATCACGAAAGGTTTGAACGCAGATTGTAATCATTAAGATACAAATGGAATTTAAGATGAAATCAAGTGGCAAACTTGAAGAATTATTTAGTTTCATATATTATAATCAATATTTTAATTCATTTTAATTGTCCAATGTTATTAGTCCATAGTTGACAGTCCAATAATTCATATATAATTTAATATATAATATTCGAATTAATTAATACGTATCGTGACCCGTGTACATGTCTCAGACTCGATCACAACTCAAAGTATATATATTATTATAGAATCAACCTCAACCCTGTATAGAGAACTCGATCATTACTGCATATAGAGTGTCTATGGTGATTCCAAATAATATATATAGATGTGTCGATATGATATGTCAAAACTTTGTATACGTGTCCCGATATTTAAAGTGCGTAAAGTAAATGCAGAAATTAAATGACGATAAATAAAATGCGTAAAGTAAATAACAAAAATTAAATAACGATAAATAAAATTGCGAGAATTAAAATTGCGATAAATAAAATGTAATATGGAATTAACAGTAGCTAGGAACAGTTAGCTAGGATTTTGTTAGCGTGGTTTCTTAACAAAATTTCATATTGTCAATTAGTCTGTTTCTAATCAATTTTTATTGTGTCCATTATTTCTTCATTATGCCACTTGTTGGATTCTGATAGATCAAAATCCAAATATGAAATTGAATTTGAATGAAAATAGTTATTCTTTAGTGAACGGCTACGTAAATCGGTGGTTGTAAATAGGATAGTAAATGATCGTTGAATCAATTCCGAAGAATGTACAGTGTAACTTATTAATGTGATATCTAAATACTCCTCGGGTATTACCTACCCGTTAAAATATTTTCACCATTAACAGTTTGTACAAAAGAATTTTTAATTACAATCTTTATGAAAACATATATACGTATATATTTTCTTTAGATGTAATCATGAATTTAATGAGTTAATGTGATATTGATCTCATTTGATTTATCATTAGAGCAAGAATATATAATTTCTAAAACATTAGAGATTACACAATCGCCATGTCGAACGAAAATAAAATAGATAGAACGATACGTAGAACGATGATTATACTTGAGGTATAGAATGAGATGTCGAAGCTGGTGATGCGGATGTTGTTGTTGGTGGTACTAGTGTTGTTGGTGCTAAGGTTGGTGATGTGACTGGTGTTGGTGATACTGCTGGTGTTTGCAGACTGTGTACCGTGCTCTCTAAAGTTAACACTCGAGCTCGGAGTTCTTTAACTTCTTCTACTAACCCTGGTTGGTTATCAATGTGAGGTAGAGATTGGATATCTTTTCTAGTTCCATTAATGGTAGTCTCAAGACGAAAAATTCTGGCAAAAAGGGTATAAACGGTGTTGCGAACAGGTTCGCCAGTGAGCGGGTCGAGTACTCCAAGGTTAGGTGGTAGATTCGATTCATGATATGGAGTACCTTCATCCCTTCTCCATAGAGTGAGTATGTCGCGAACCCACCCCCATTTTCTCCAGTAATCATGATAGTTGATTGATTGATGTGCTCCTGTCACGCTGTCTTCAGAGTCAGAGGAATTTGATCGATTCGTAGAGGCCATCTTACGCGATCTCAGGAAAGATTTTTGATATGAAGAGTTTAGTGATAGTAATTGATAGTTGGATGGTATTCTCAATGCATAATTTACATAGATATATATAGTACCAGGATCCCTTAAATTGAGGAGAAATTTACGAGAGATATCAGGCAAGGTCTACAGTAACAGATACGCCAAGATATGAATTGTCAGATACGCTAAGATATGAATTGTCAGATACGCTAAGATCTGAATTTTTTCTATACACTATTCATGCAGTCAATGCAGTAAAACGTGTCTAGACTAAGAATAATGAGTAGGTAATTTCCTAAGGATGATAAGCAGATGATTTTCGACACAGAATGATAAGCAAAACTTTGGACATGCGAACACGGTCGAAGTCCAGACTCACTAAAGCATCCTAATGACTTATCAGTTAGACACACTAATGCAGACCTGGTTCGCTACGACCATCGCTCTGATACCAACTGAAAGGACCCGTCCTAATCCATCTGGACGAAGTCACCAACATCTGGTTCCATTGCAATGATCGACTCCAAATAATGTCTTTAAAATGAGCAAATGCACAGCGGAATGTTTCTTTCATACCTGAGAATAAACATGCTTTAAAGTGTCAACCAAAAGGTTGGTGAGTTCATTAGTTTATCATAAATAATCATTTCATAATTTTAATAGACCACAAGATTTCATATTTCCATTTCTCATAAACATACGTCCCATGCATAGAGACAAAAATATCATTCATATGGATTGAACACCTGGTAACCGACATTAACAATATACATATAAGAATATCCCCATCATTCCGGGATCCTCCTTCGGACATGATATAAATTTCGAAGTACTAAAGCATCCGGTACTTTGGATGGGGCTTGTTGGGCCCGATAGATCTATCTTTAGAGTTCGCGTCAATTAGGGTGTCTGTTCCCTAATTCTTAGATTACCAGACTTAATAAAAAGGGGCATATTCGATTTCGATAATTCAACCATAGAATGTAGTTTCACATACTTGTCTATTTCGTAAAACATTTATAAAAGCATTTCATGTATTCGCAGTTCAAAATGTATATCAAAAGCATTTAATAAAGCAGTTGTAACAGTAGCGCATGTATTCTCAGTCCCAAAAATGTAAAGAGTAAAAGGGAATCAAATGAACTCACCATAATGTATTTTGTAGTAAAAATACATATTATAAAACTGAACAATGCAGGGTTGGCCTCGGATTCACGAACCTATATCATTCATATGTATATTAATACATATACTTGTAATCGAACAATTTTATATACTATTTATATATATTTAATTGGTGTATATATTCAAAACTACTAATATTTGTATGATTTATTAATATATATACTTATTATTTTAAAATATCAAATTTGTTATATATCAATATTTATATATAGATCGCTAATATGATTAGAACATATTAATATGTAATATTACTTTTTAAGTATAGTTTTGTATAAATAATATTTATTTGGTAACATAACGTTTATAATAGTAATAAAAATCGTATTTGATTATGAGGATAGTAAAACTGATAATAATAATAATTATAATAATGTTATTGGTAATGATAATAATAATACTAATAATAATAATAACTATAAAATTAATAATTTCACTGTTAATGTTAACTGTGATAATGATTTTTGTAATTGCATATTAATTATACTCATGATAATATAAATAATAATACTAATAATCATATTGGTGGTAGTAATAATAATAATAATACTAATAATAATAATAATAATAATAATAATAATAATAATAATAATAATAATAATAATAATAATAATAATAATCACAATGATAACTAATAATAATAATAATAATAATTATAATTATAATACATAACAATAATAACAATAATAATAATAATGATAATAATAGTAATAAGGAAAATTATAAAAACTACCTTAGTAAAACGGATTCTGAAAAAAAAGAAATGCCATTGCAGGGCTCGAACCCATGACCTCTCGATACCCCGACACCCCCACAAACCATTGCACTGTCGACTACTTTTCTGTTTTATAAACAGACTTAATTTTATTTAATTCAATTTATCTGTAACCTTCTCTTTCACCACATATTCGATCAACCAGAGATTACTCCTTACAGGGAACTAATTTAATAGTTTGAGACTTTATCAATGAAACAAAAATAACCACGATATAACTGAGTTGGATTTCATAACAGAAAAATAAAAAAAAAATAGCAGTAGCAGTCGTGATGAACTATATGAACTCAAATCCCATTTGAAATTTTGAAAGACTTTTAAGACTCGATTCCTTCATGAAAGATACTCTAAATCAATCCTAGAAACTATACAGATTCTAAATTGAACCTATAACATCGAATTGAGATCGAATTCGTGATGAACAAAAAGGTTGACTTTTGAAATTGAAAGTTTGACTCACAAATTGGAACACGATAGGTAAAATTGAATCTTTAAACTTTCCAGAAAGTTTTACTGGAAGATTTATGACAACACTGCATTAACATAATTTAAATTTGATTACGAATTTGTTTATTTTGAAATATGAACTAAGAACAGGGCACAGGGCCTGTGATATTATTGTTTTTAATTTAATTTCGGTGTTTGAAAGCTGAAAAAGGGTAGTCGTAATTGTTAATTGATAAGGTGGGTTTGTTGTTCATGCCTAACACTGAATTTCCTCACTTATGTACTCCAACTTGCTCGACAAAATTCATTATCAAAGTCATTGACAGAGAAAAAAAAATATAAAAAAAATAAAAGCAGAAAGGATCGAGTAACAGAATTTGGAGTTACCCTCTTGTGATTTAGCACAGATTCGTACGACCAAATAAATATGAAATCAATTCCCTACAGTTATGAGAGTGATGGAAAGCAGAAAACATGGCTTTATGTAATTATCTATATCTTTTTCATTTTTTTTTATTTTTTTATTTTTATAATATGTATAAATATTTATTTATATACCTATATCTGTATTTAGTTTAAGTATATGTATATATTTATATCTGTCTAGGTATAGACATATAATTCTGTATTTTATTTATATATATGTATTTATATTTATATATATGTATGTATTTTATAATTTAGTTATATATATCTAAGTACATATATATCTAATTTCTTATTTTTGATAATTAATTAATATAATTATATTAATACTATTAATATTAACAATACTAATAATAATATTATTAATAGTTATTTTATTGATAAAGATTAATAATGAATGATAACTAATAATATGGTAACAATAAAGATACTTTTATTTACTAGTAATAATAATAACAATGACATCTTTAATAACAATAATATGTTTAACAATAATTAATACTAATGATATATAAATATAACAATGATATTTTAACTTGTAAGTAAATTTTATTATTTAAGGGATATCTACTAATCATATAACATATTATGTAATTATTTCTATTGAATCATTTTTTTTTTGTTTACAAATTTTATATATGTTTTAATATACCTATAATAATAATTATACATAGAAATTATACATATATATATATATATATATATATATATATATTTACATATTAATTTACACACAATTGTTCGTGAATCATTGGGCACAGTCAAAGGGTAATTAAACATATGAACATAATTCCAAAATTTTCGAGACTCAATATTACAGATTTTGCTTATCGTGTCGGGAACATATAAAGATTAAAGTTTAAATTTGGTCGGAAATTCCCGGGTCATCACACATATTAAATAATCCAGGACAAAGGACAATTAACCCATGGGCATAAAAATAAAATCTACACGTCAAACATCATGATTACGGAAGTTTAAATAAGCACAATTCTTTTATTTTATATTTAATTTCCTTTATTTTATATTTAATTGCACTTTTAATTATTGCACTTTTTATTTATTGTTTTTGTATTTAATTGCACTTTTAATTATCGTACTTTTTAATTATCGCAATTTTATTTTATCGCACTTTTATTTATCGCAATTTCCTTATCGTTATTTACTTTACGCTTTAAATTAAGTCTTGTATTTATTTTTAATATTTTACATTAGGTTTTAACTGCGACTAAGTTTTAAAATCGACAAACCGGTCATTAAACGGTAAAAACCCCCTTTTATAATAATAATATTACTTATATATATATTTGTATTTTTATAAATTAAACTAATATAGCGTTAAGCTTTGTTTAAAAGATTCCCCGTGGAACGAACCGGACTTACTAAAAACTACACTACTGTACGATTAGGTACACTGCCTATAAGTGTTGTAGCAAGGTTTAAGTATATCCATTCTATAAATAAATATCTTGTGTAAAATTGTATCGTATTTAATAGTATTTTCTTGTAAAATTTAATAGTATTTTATATCCCTTAGCTTTAACATCAAGTATTTTTGGCGCCGCTGCCGGGGAATCCAATTTCTTGCTTAAACGCCGGAAGCGCAACGCTAATATATAAAAAAAAATACGCTTTTGTAAAAATACGTTTTAAATATTCGAAAAAATAAAAAGAAAAATGAAAATATAAATATTTTTAAGAGTTTGTTAAATATTTAAGTTTTATAAAATTTCTTTATTTCTATTTTTAGTTTGTAAAAATATAATTTTTATTTAATTTATATAAATATATTATAAATATATAATACAGCAAAACAGAAAAAAAAAATAATAATAATAAATACTCGAGCCCAGTACTGTAGCAGCCCAGTGTCTGGCCCGAAACCCTAGCCCATGCGATCGCATGACTGGGTAACTTAGGACTCATGCAATCGCATGAGCCCTTCTGACACGCCACATTTGATTATCGTACAGCATTAAATACGGAGTAATTATTATTATTATTAATCAAACCCTAATTAGGGTTGTATTATTATAATATTTAAGTTTTAATTTTATTATTTTGTATTATTTAGTTTTAATTAGGTTATTTAATTTATATAAACTTAATACTTTTATAAAATAAATAATATAAAAATAATATTTTTATAAAAATTGTACTTTTTACAACTTTTAGTATATTTTTATATTTTATCCCTTTTTAATTATTTTAGCGTAATATTTGTATTTTATCACTCGTACTTAGTTTTAAACTTAGTTTTAAACTTAGTTTTTGCCATAGTTATTTTTATTTCTAGATTTTTAGGCTTTGCCGTAAAATCCTTTAAGTGCTTTTTCTTTAGACTAAGATTTAGGTGCTTTAGAATTTTGCGACGCCGTTCTTCGCGCTACTTTCTTATTTTTTATTTTTCGACGCCTATTACCTATGTATCAATTATCACTCCAATTAGTAATCTCAATTTGCAATTTTAATTTTAAGTTAGTGATAATAATAAGGTTGGGTTAGTCTAGTGTTTTAAAGTTTTATAAGTCACTCTTTTTCTTTCTTATTTCTCCAATTTTAATACCGACGCGCTCTTTTTCTCTCTTATTTCTCGCCATTCTAGTTTTTAGGACATAGAATTTTCTACTTCTTCTCTAAATTTCTTTAAATTACGAAAATTTATTTTAAGTGGTTAAATTGATAGACATCAAAATTTTCTGGTTCGTAGTAATAGTTGGATTTGTACGTAGACCGGGTTATTGGAGCCAAACAGTACTCAATTATATTGAGACCAAACGAATCCTGCCCCTCTGCTGCATCTTTTGGCTATTCGAAACGTGGGCAAAATCAGAAAAGTCTATTAATTGGATAACTTATATAATTTTTCTTTTCTTTTAAAAACTAATAGGATATGATATTCAGTGAATGCACCGAACAAGATGTTCACTACCTTTTGTACGTTCACCACCTGTAACCAGATCAAGACATCTAACAAATATTGTCGCCGTTGATTTTTCTTTAGAATCATCATCCAGTCGACCAAGTACTCCAATTCAAATTTCCGATAATCCATTCTTTGAACCCGACCTCACAATTGAGAATCCGAAGAATATTCAGGGACAATTCATAGATCCTGAACCATTAATTTTTCCTCCAGAACCACCAATTATTCAAAAAGAGATTGTTGAGGAACGAACCATTAAATCAGAATCCTCTAGTGATTCAGATTCAAAAAATTCAATCATGAAAAATCTGGAACCTTTAAGTATGGAAGACCGAATGAGAGCTAAACGCACTGGCTAAGGTCACGCAATTACTCATCCAGACATTAATGCGCCAGATTATGAAATCAAAGGACAAATTATACATATGGTGACTAATCAATGCCAATTTAGTGGTGCGCCGAAGGAAGATCCAAATGAACATCTTCGTACCTTTAATAGGATCTGCACACTATTTAAAATAAGAGAAGTTGAGGATGAACAGATATATCTCATGTTATTTCCCTGGACTTTAAAGGGAGAAGCCAAAGATTAGTTGGAATCGTTACCTGAAGGGGCGATTGATACATGGGACGTTTTAGTTGAAAAATTTCTTAAACAATTCTTTCCGGCATCTAAAGCCATAAGACTTCAAGGAGAAATTGTTACGTTCACACAGAAACCAAATGAAACTCTATATGAGGCATGGACCAGATTTGGAAAGTTATTAAGAGGATGTCCGCAATATGGTTTAGACACCTGTCAAATAGTACATATATTCTACCAAGGATGCGACATCACTACAAGGAAAGACATCGATATAGCAGCTGGTGGTTCTATTATGAAGAAAACCGAAACTGATGCTTACAAAATTATTGATAACACTGCTTCCCACTCACATGAGTGGCACCAAGAAAAAGATATCGTTAGATCATCTAAAGCAGCTAGAGCCGATTCTAGCCATGACTTAGATTCCATTTCCGCAAAGATAGATGATGTCGAGAGACGAATGGAAAAGATGACTAAGGATATATACTCAATACGAATTAGTTGTGAGCAGTGTGGAGGACCACATTTGACAAAAGATTGTCTCAGTATTGAACTAACAATGGAACAAAGAGAGAATATTTCATACATAAACCAAAGGCCTGGAAATAATTATCAGAATAATTATCAACCGCCAAGACCAATTTACAATCAAAACCAGAATTATAACCAAAATATTCCATACAACAATCAACAAGGTCTTAGTAATCAACAAGTATCCAATAATACTTACAATCAGCAAAGACCTAATTTTCAAAACAAACCACCACAAACCGATGATAAAAAGCCGAATTTAGAAGATATGATGACGAAGCTAGTTGAAACTCAAACGCAGTTTTTCACATCTCAGAAACAAACTAATGAACAAAATGCTCAAGCATTTAGAATTCAACAAGCTTCTATTCAAAATTTGGAACAAGAAGTAAGTAACCTAGCAAGGTTAATAGGTGAAAGAAAACCGGAAAGTTTACCTAGTGATACAAATGCTAACCCCTGGAATGAAACAGCTAAAGCCATTACCACAAGAAGTGGTATTACACTTAAACCACCTGAAATACCTGTAACTTCTGATGAAGCTATTCCTACTCCACAAGAACCACAACCTGAACAAGATAAGGAAAAAGAACCGGTAGTTGAAAAGGTTAATGAAGATAACACAGTTAAGGCTAAACCTTATGTTAAACCATACCAACCACCACTTCCTTACCCGAGTAAAATGAAAAAAGAGAAACTTGAAGCCGAGCAATCCAAATTCTTAGATATGTTTAAACAAATAAATGTCAATCTTCCTTTCATTGATGCGATTACAGGAATGCCTAGATATGCTAAATTTCTGAAAGATCTAATCTCGAATAGAAAGAAAATGGAAGAACTCTCGGCTGTTACTATGAATGCTAATTGTTCAGCAGTGCTGTTGAATAAGATACCAGAAAAATTATCAGATCCAGGAAGTTTCACAATTCCATGTTTTCTGGGTAGTCTTAGTTCAATAGAAGCATTGGCAGATTTAGGTGCTAGTATAAATTTAATGCCGTATTCACTATACGCTAAACTAGACCTTGGAGAATTGAAACCAACAAGAATAAGTATACAACTAGCCGATAGATCAATAAAATATCCTAGAGGGATAATGGAGAACATGCTAGTTAAAGTAGGTACTTTAGTATTTCCAGTAGATTTTGTTGTTCTGGACATGTAAGAAGATTCTCAAGTTCCTCTCATATTAGGAAGACCATTCTTAAACACGGCTAAAGCAATGATAGACGTGTTTGGTAAGAAACTGACCCTAAGTATAGAGGATGAGAGTGTTACCTTTTCAGTTGATAGAGCAATGCAACAACCGTAATCTGTAGATGATACATGTTATTATATTCAAACTATAGAATCACATGCAGAATTGTTAGAAGAATTTCCAGAATTACAAGGAACAGGAGAATGTTCTTTAGGAGAAGGAACTGAACCAATTGATGAAACTGAAATTTTAGCTACACTAATGGCTAATGGATATGAACCAACAACAGAAGAAATTCAAATGCTAAAAGAAGAAGACAAATATCGATATAAATCATCGATAGAAAAACCACCGACATTAGAGGTAAAGCCACTTCCAAACCATTTGGAATACGCTTATTTACATGGTGAATCTGAATTACCTGTAATAATATCGTCTTCTCTTACCGAAAATGAAAAATCTCAACTCATTTCTGTATTAAAAGCTCATAAACCAGCCATTGCATGGAAGATTCATGATATTAAAGGAATAAGTCCTTCGTATTGCACACATAAAATCCTTATGGAAGAAGGTCATAAAACGTATGTGTAACGCCAACGAAGACTAAATCCTAATATGCAAGATGTTGTTAAGAAAGAAATTATTAAACTGCTAGATGCAGGTTTAATTTATCCAATTTCTGATAGTCCATGGGTAAGCCCAGTTCAACGCGTACCTAAGAAAGGTGGCATGACTGTCATCACAAATGAGAAGAATGAGCTTATTCTTACAAGGACTGTAACAGGATGGCGTGTATGTATTGATTATAGAAAATTAAATGACGCCACCAGAAAAGATCACTTTCCCTTACCTTTCATTGATCAAATGTTGGAAAGATTAGCCGGAAATAGTTACTATTGTTTTCTTGATGGTTTTTCCGGATATTTTCAAATTCCAATAGCACCCGAAGACTAAGAGAAAACCACATTCACGTGCCCTTATGGTACTTTTGCTTACAAACGCATGCCATTTGGACTTTGTAACGCCCCTGCAACCTTTCAAAGGTGCATGATGGCGATTTTTCACGACATGATAGAAGAATGCATGGAAGTTTTCATGGATGACTTTTCAGTCTTCGGTGATACATTTGAATCATGTCTAGTGAATCTTGAACGAATGCTTATTAGATGCGAACAATCAAATCCAGCACTTAATTGGGAGAAATGTCATTTCATGGTTAAAGAAGGCATCGTTCTTGGTCATAAAATTTCAAAGGAAGGAATTGAAGTGGATAGAGCTAAAGTAGATGTAATTGCTAAACTTCCACATCCCACCAATGTTAGAGGAGTTAGGAGTTTTCTAGGGCATGCCGGTTTTTACCGACATTTCATAAAAGATTTTTCTAAAATTGCCACTCCTATGAATAAACTCCTAGAAAATGATGCTCCATTCATCTTTTCAGATGAATGTATCAAATCTTTTAATATACTTAAAGAAAAACTCACTAATGCGCCGATCATGATAACACCAAATTGGAATCTACCGTTTGAACTTATGTGCGATGCAAGTGATTTTGCAATGGGAGCCGTTTTAGGACAAAGGATTGAAAAACGATTTCAACCTATATATTATGCTAGTAAGACGTTACAAGGAGCACAAACGAACTATACAACTACTGAAAAAGAACTCCTTGCTATTGTCTTTACTTTTGACAAATTTCGTTCATATCTCGTTCTAGCAAAAACGGTGGTCTATACCGACCATTCTGCTCTTAGATACCTATTTTCGAAACAAGATGCCAAACCAAGATTAATCCGTTGGATCTTACTCTTACAAGAGTTCGATATTGAAATCCGAGATAAAAAGGGAGCAGAAAATCTCGCCGCTGATCATCTTTCTCGTCTTGAAAATCCCGAATTAGAAGTTCTAAATGAATCGGCCATACAAGACAACTTTCCTGATGAATATCTATTGAAGATAGATTATAATATAATTCCATGATTTGCAGACTATGCAAACTACTTAGTATGTGGATTCCTTGAAAAAGGATTATCGTACCAAAAACGAAAGAAATTCTTCAGTGATATAAAACACTATTTCTGGGAAGATCCACATTTGTTTAAAAGTTGTCCAGATGGAATAATACACCGATGTGTATTCGGAGATGAAGCCAATCAAATCTTAAACCATTGTCACACAGGACCAACATGAGGGCATTATAGGCCTCAACTCACAGCAAGAAAAGTTTATGATGCTGGATTCTATTGGCCTACAATTTACAAAGACGCACACCTTCTTTGCAAATCCTGTGATGCTTGTCAAAGGGCCGGAAAAATAAGTCAACGTGATGAAATGCCAAAAAATGTCATTCAAGTATGTGAAGTATTTGACCTTTGGGGTATTGACTTTATGGGTCCATTTCCAAAATCTCATAATAATCTATATATTCTCGTAGCCATTGATTATTTATCTAAATGGGCGGAAGCACAAGCTCTCCCAACTAACGATGCACGAGTTGTAGTCAACTTTTTAAAACGTCTTTTTGCAAGTTTTGGAACACCGGAAGCTTTAATAAGTGATCGGGGTACTCATTTCTGTAACAATCAACTTGAGAAAATTCTTAAAAGATACGGAGTAACTCATAAAATCTCCACTGAATATCATCCACAAACAAGTGGACAAGTTGAAAATACCAACCGAGCTTTAAAATGTATTCTAGAGAAAACCGTAGGATCAAATCCGAAGGAATGGTCCATTAAATTGGAGGATGCACTCTGGGCTTTTAGAACAGCCTACAAAACTCCAATTGGAACCACACCTTTCAGACTCGTTTATGGAAAAGCATGTCATCTTCTAGTAGAAATTGAACACAAAGCATTTTGGGCTTTGAAGACATGTAATCTTGATTTACATGAAGCTGGATGTCTACGGTTAAGTCAATTAAACGAATTAGAAGAATTAAGACATGAAGCATACGAAAATTCGTTAATCTATAAAGAAAGAACGAAGAAATGGCATGATAAAAGAATCAGAAGTTCAAAAGAATTTAAAGAAGGCGACAGAGTTCTTCTTTTCAATTCACGATTCAAGCTATTTCCTGGAAAATTGAAATCAAGATGGTCTGGACCATTCATAGTCAAAAGAGTTTTCCCATACGGAACAGTAGAATTAATAAATTCAAATGGGATTGAATTTAAAGTTAATGGTCACAGAGTTAAACACTACATAGATAGTCCGATGGAAGTCGACAACGAAGTTAATCACAATTTCGACACCACAGCTAACTAAGTGTGGGGAGAATCAAGTCTTTAAAGGATAATATGTATTTCTGTTAGAGTTAGATTTTCTGTTTTCGTGTAGTTCTCGAAAATGGAACCCGAATGGTCTTTCCCTAGCAGACCCTAAAGAACTAGTCTTCTCCCCCCATTCTGAATTTTTATTTTTTTTTAGGTTTTTTGAAATGAAGACTTCCTGTGAATTAAACCATGGTCTAATGCTACACGCTTTGATCACTAAACGTAATAATGACACACTTCCAAGTGAAATCGTATCATTAATCAGAGGTAAATTGGATGGAGTAAGAAAAGAATCCAGATGCAAAGATAATAAGTTACAATTTGGTAAAGGAAAATCAAAATCCGCAGCGAAAAGAAGAGCAAGACACCTTGAAAAATGTCACAAATGCGGAAAATGGTCACACGAAGTTAAATGTTCAAATAATCAAACCTATTCAAACACCGAATTTGTTACTTTATGCAGAGATGGACCGTTCATATGTTTAGAAGAAAAAACACTGAATGCTCGAGGCTACGCCTATGTAGCCATGGAAAACCAATTAGTCCGACTATCTTATGAGTGGACTAGAGCATATCACTAAGAATACTATCTCACAGGTAAGTTTGTACAGTTTTCATTTTTTATTTTTATTTTTAACCTTTTGATAATAAACGCTAATTTGTTCGCTATAAAGTATTAAATTGGTATTCAATAAAATTAGGTCTTGCGACCGAAATTATTGATATCATACAAAAATTTATTACATCACTGCGAAATTTAACGTTTATTCTTAAGGTATAAATATCTTTAATCAATCAAACCAAAATATTTCAAAAATTCATCATGAGTTAAATTAGGTTATGAAACCGAAATTAATTTACCGAAAAGAGGGGCGTATGTTTTTTGATAATATTTGATTGATTAAAGTGGGATAAAAAAGCCAAAAATATTTTTAATTTTATTTTTACTTTGTTTTTAAATTTAATATATAAATATTAAAATACTATTGTAAAATTTTAAATCAATATATTTAAAATTGTAAATATTTGAAAAATTAATATTTTTAATATAAGTTTGTATGTATAAAAACAAAAATATAATATAAATTTGGTGTGAATTTTTAAATTTTAATAATATGAATTTTTAATTTTATGCATTTTAAATTTAAGTTTGGTGTGAATTTAAAAACAAAAATTTACTTTATTTCACTAAGTTAAAAATATGATTTTTAAAATTCGCCGTGAGTTGAAGACTAGGTCTTTGAACCGAAATTGCTCTACCCAAGGGAGGGACGAGAACTTTTATTATCATTATTTTTAATCTTATTTAAATTAAAGTATGCCAAAAACATTAAAAAAAAACCCAAAAATCTTTACTTTTAAAATCACGCTTTAAATTGACAAATTTTAAAATTTTGTCGAGGGACGGACTAGGACAACGATCTGAAACGCCCTCATCCTAAAAAGAAACAAATTTTTAAAATTTTATTAATTTTATGTTTTATTAAGTATAAGGTTTTATTATTAAAAAAAAAACTGAAAGTACTGTAGCCGACACCCATGCGATCGCATGGGATTCTCACTATACCTCCATGCGATCGCATGAAGGCAAAAATCAGGCCAGGTTCAAAAAGGCAGCAGGTCTGTCTTCTCCACAAAAACACACATACATACCCGAAATTCTCTCAAAATCTCACCAAATTTCATCATTTTTCATCGTAATTCGTCATTTTTCTTGCTCTAATCATGCCTAGATTCTCATTCTTCAGCAAAAAGGTAAAAATTACACCCCTAAACTCTATAAATTCCTAGTTTTTGTGATAATTACCAATATTTTACCTAATGCAATTTTGTTAATTTCTAGTGTAATTAGTGTTAAATTGTTAGTATTTTATGCATGTATAACCTAGATTGATGCTATTTAACATGATTTGAAGCCAAAAACTTCAAAACTTTTAGAAATCTAGGGTTTGTGTTCTTGAGCAATTTGGGGCTTTTTGATATAAACAGGTTATGACCGATTTTTTTCATGAATTATTGCTTAATTGAGTAGTGTAACATGTTTAGGTAGTTAAATGATCCAAACATTGATCCTAAACATGATTTTTAAAGATTAAAGTGGACTTTTTAGGCGAAAATTCATGAACTTGATTAATTTGGTATAATTGCCATTTGAGACTTGTTTAATTGTTAGTAATGACTATTTTGACATGTTATTTGAGTTAAATGCCTATGAACTTTGTCTACATTTCCATATGTGCTTATTTGAAAAAGTATAGAATTGTAAAAATTGTGAAAATGTGTATAAGTTAAATTTTGATTTAACATGTTATTATGATTGTTTTAAGTTGTTATTTTGCTAACACTAATGCATATTTGGATCCACAAATTTTGTGTTTAATGTGTTTTGTAGAAAGCCGATACTGGAGGTTCAGGAGCATCATCATCTAGACGACCTGCTCCAACACCAGAACCAGAACCAGAAATGCAACACGAGCCAGAACCCGAACAAGAACCACAACAGGAACCACAACAACATCCTGATCAACACGTACCTTATTATGATTCGGTACAGTTTGTTAATGAATTCATAGTATTCCCGATGAGGCCGCCAGTAGAATTCCCAACAATTCCTGAGCACACTTTGCATCCTAATCTGAGATTTGATAGAAGATGGAGAGATTACGAGACATATCAAAGGAACAAATTCAAATTGGTAACAAAAAACGTAGAGGTGCCAAGGGTAATTAGATTGGGATCCTTTGGAGAGAGTTCAGCTAGCTAATAGAGTCAGACTGCTACTGATTCAGAGGTATGAGAACTCTTCTTTTACAGATTGGGAATGTCTTTTCACCATTCGTAGGCCTGTATATAAGGAATGGTGTGTTGAGTTGATGAGTACTGTATCACTTGATACAAATATAGTTAGAATAGATGATAGAAGATTTCTTAGGTTTATCCTTGGCGGTAGGATGTACAGAATGTCCATGCTGGACATGGCTAGGGCTTTACAGATATATACTCCTGAAGAGTTGCTACTACCCGATTGTACAAATTTGATTCATTATGGTGAAAGGGTAGATAGCAACTTTGACGCTGACGCCATTTGGAGGCATATGTCACATTTTGATGTTTTTACACTAGCGGGAGGACACTCCTATACACATATTGACAGAGCCGAGCTTCGTATCATTCATAGATTTTTGGCTAACTCGATTACATAGAGAGGTCACAATAAGGAAAAAATGACCTTACATGATTTATTCTACATAAAGTGTATTCGGGATCCTAGAAGCTTTGTCAATATCCCTTACTGTGTTGGTTTTTATTTATCTAAAATGGTAGAAGGAATGCAGGACGGGAGTATAATAGGAGGAGGTATTTTTGTTACTCTCATTGGAGAGTATTTAGGTGTTGATAGGAACCAAGGGGGTCCATTACAGCTTTGTAGAGAACAGGTTGAGCCTTTAGAATTGAAAGTTTATGTGGGTGCTAAGGTATTGAAAAGTAGACGCAACCAGGCAGCACCCTATGAGGGCCCTCATCCTCAGGTAGAGAGAGGCTCAGACGAGGAAATGGAGGAAGCGGAAGACATTAGGGATGTCTTTCGAGATGCTATTCTTGACGTCCACGTTCGTATAGATGAGGAAGCAATGACGAGCGTGGCCAGACATAGTATGTACGAGCAGTGGAACTCCGAGCGAGTATACGAGGATTATAGGCGACGCTAACACGATAGCTGGTTAGTTCATCGGCACCAAATCATGAGCCAGCTATCATATCAGGTACCAAATAATTACGTGCCTACTCGACCTGCTCATTTTTCGCCACACAGCCCCGACATCCGACCACCCTTTAACCGGTATGACTATAACCAAGCCTATCAGGACACCTATAACCAACAATGGAACCCACCTGACGAGATGAACTGGAACCCCTATCCAGACTGATTTAGTTCCATTTGGTTATTTTTATGATTTTTATATTTTTATCTTTTTAATTATTCATGTTTAAACTTACGTTATTGGATATATTTATGTAATTTTTATCATTTTTATTATTATTGTGTACTAATATTTTACCTTTAGGATTTGAAAGTGGGATATTAAGTCCCATTTCAAATTGCCATGCATGTTTATATTTGTATGTATGTATATTGTCGATTGTACAAAACAGGGTAAAACAGTGCATTTTCAAAGACTGGCATTAAGTTCAGCAAAAGCTACTAATTTTGACGACAAGATGAAAAATAAATGCGATGTAACAACAAGACGGAATGAACAAATGATGTGCACCATTTATCATTCAGCAAACAAACGCCAATATATTTGGAAACTTTGGTAAAATTTAATCATTTTTCTACGCTAATCACCCTCAATAATTTAAATTATTATTGATTTCTTGCAAATGAGGGCATTGCAAGATCTTAAGTGTGGGAAGGGGTTAAATTCTTTCGGATTTTTAAAATCTTTAACTTATACACTTGGTTACCATTAAAAATACTAGTAACGCAGTAGTTGTATTAGAATCTAGTGCTCTCTGATAATAAAGAACAGCCCTAGTCTTATATACTGACTACCCAATTCTAGTAAAAATTTTCAAAATTTTCAATTAAATGAACTCAAAATCATGTTTATACATATTTATGAACGATAAAACTAGGTGTTAACACCGAAATTATTGTTACCTCGGAAAGGACATAAATTGAGAAACAAACCAAAATGTTAGAATTCATTTAAAATGGAATAGAGGACAATAAAAAGGCAAATAAAAGAAAATAAAAGCCAAGTGTGGGAAAATTTACCAAGTTATTTTAAACATATGTCACATATTTCTGTAACAAATAATTGAAGATACTTTTGCTTTGAACTAAACTAAACAGTTTTACCCGAGTTACTGTAAGAAAGATGGATCTACACGATGAATCAATTCCATCATTAAAAGGAAGTAAAGTCTTCCGAAAAAGAAACGCGCTTCTTGATTTAGGTCATGAAGTTGTCGTCCAGACCAGCTGTAGGTTGACGAAAAATCTAGAAAAGTCATCTCTAAAATCAGCAGGAAATCCACGGACCTCAGCATCAAACAGGGTCGCCAAGTGGTCAGACTTATCCTAACCATGAGAGGATCTGTCTCGTACAATGGGGGGGCACCGTGCAAATTAGCTTGATAAGACTAATGAATCATATCCCCAGAAAGGATAATCTCCTTAAAGATCAAAAATCAGCTTTTAAGACTGATATTACTCAATCCTAGAGATTGACCTTAAAGATTGAGAATTACAAACTCCTGGAATTCAATGATATCTAAACTCGAGCTTGAACGAGAAAATATTTTGATCAAAATTTCAAACCGATTTATTTTCTGAAAACCTATTTTCAATGCGTTCATTAACATTGAACGTAAAATCCTAGGAATTCACCTGGAATTCATTAGGTCACCTGAACCAAATCGGGTGTCAACCGTAAGAACGGTGGTTGCATAATATGGTCGAAGACAGGACCTTGTGCCAGACCAGAAAAATTATAGGATGATCTTTACTATTGCTCCTACAAAGGATAGTAATAGCATCCGACACATTTTAGACCATGAACAAAAGCATGTCAGGGGACATTGCCATAACAGTTGCTTGTTCAACGCTTTCCTTTACAACCGGACGGTAGTTTACCGAAAGGTAATATACGGAGCAAGTATACTGGACGTGTTGCTTTCCCAATACAAGGTTAGCAAGTGGGTGACACAAAATCGCAAGTTTTGTGCTAAAAATTTCAAATCTGAAACCCACTAAACCCACAAAAACAATTTGCAAACACCGGTGAAGGGTTATTTCGAAAAACTTATCTTGGGTAGAAAACTAGATTTAATTTTCAAAAGATCAAATGTTTTCATAAAGATCCAATTTCCTTAAAGGATCTAAATTTTATAGTCATGTGGGACAGTAAACCACATCGTTACTACCATTGTTTATACCACCGTATAGAAATCACTGATGTACAAAGTGTGAAGAATAAAGAGGTGATTCTAGTATTTCAAGAATATATTGCTTGAGGACAAGCAACACTCAAGTGTGGGAATATTTGATAATGCTAAAAACGAACATATATTTCATAGCATTATCCCTCAAGAAAGACAAGCTTTTAGTTGCAATTGTTCTATTTACAAGTGATATTCGTTTAAATAATAAAAGGTGAAGATAAAAGATAGATTCGACAAATTGAAGACGCAAACGACCAAAAAGCTAAAAAGTGCAAAGTACAAGCAAAGAGGTTCCAATTATTGATAAGAAACATCTCAAAATTACAAGAGTACAAGATTCAAAAAGCAAAGTACAATATATTAAATTATACGAAAAGACGTTCGAAAATCCGGAACCGGGACCAGAGTCAACTCTCAACGCTCGACGCAACGGACTAAAAATTACAAATCAACGGAGTACAAGAATATAATATAATATATATATAATTAAATTTAATTATATATATTATATTATATAATAAATAAATAAGCAGCTCACGTTTTTGTAGACTTTTGAGCCTCCCCAGCTGGCCATGCAATCGCATGAGCCTGAAGGGCAAAGCTCATGCGATCGCATGAGCTCCTTTTCCAGCCCACATGCCTATAAAAATTCGCATTCTGGTGAACATCATATCATATATCAATCTCTCTATCTAAACGTATATATATATATATATATATATATATATATATATATATATATATATATATATATATATATATATATATATTTTAATTTTAATTTTAATTTTAATTTTAATTTCTAATAATAAGGGTATGTTAGCGCATATTGTAAGGGTGTAAGTCGAAATTCTGTCCGTGTAACGCTACGCTATTTTTAATCATTGTAAGTTATGTTCAACCTTTTTAATTTAATGTCTCGTAGCTAAGTTATTATTATGCTTATTTAAATCGAAGTAATCATGATGTTGGGCTAATTACTAAAATTGGGTAATTGGGCTTTGTACCATAATTGGGGTTTGGACAAAAGAACGACACTTGTGGAAATTAGACTATGGGCTATTAATGAGTTTTATATTTGTTTAACTAAATGATAGTTTGTTAATTTTAATATAAAGATTTACAATTGGACGTCCCTATAAATAACCATATACACTCGATCGGACACGATGGGTGGGGTATTTATATGTACGAATAATCGTTCATTTAACCGGATACAGAAATGGATTAATAGTCTATGGAATTATTAAAACAGGGGTAAAATTATGTAAAAGGACACTTGGCATAATTGATAACAAAGTATTAAAACCTTGGGTTACACGCAGTCGATATCCTGGTGTAATTATTAAACAAAGTAATAAAACCTTGTTACAGTTTAAGTCCCCAATTAGTTGGAATATTTGACTTCGGGTATAAGGATAATTTGACGAGGATACTCGCACTTTATATTTATGACTGATGGACTGTTATGGACAAAAACCAGACGGACATATTAAATAATCCAGGACAAAAGACAATTAACCCATGGGCATAAAACTAAAATCAACACGTTAAAAATCATGATTACGAAAATTTAAATAAGCATAATTCTTTTATTTCATATTTAATTTCCTTTATTTTATATTTAATTGCACTTTTAATTATTGCACTTTTTATTTATTGTTTTTGTATTTAATTGCACTTTTAATTATCGTACTTTTTAATTATCGCAATTTTATTTTATCGTACTTTTATTTATCGCAATTTCCTTATCGTTATTTACTTTATGCTTTAAATTAAGTCTTATATTTATTTTTAATATTTTACATTAGGTTTTAACTGCGACTAAGTTTTAAAATCGACAAACCGGTCATTAAACGGTAAAAACCCCCCTTTTATAATAATAATATTACTTATATATATATTTGTATTTTTATAAATTAAACTAATATAGCGTTAAGCTTTGTTTAAAAGATTCCCTGTGGAACGAACCGGACTTACTAAAAACTACACTACTGTACGATTAGGTACACTGCCTATAAGTGTTGTAGCAAGGTTTAAGTATATCCATTCTATAAATAAATAAATATCTTGTGTAAAATTGTATCGTATTTAATAGTATTTTCTTGTAAAATTTAATAGTATTTTATACCCCTTAGCTTTAACATCAGTTACTATTATATTTTGAATCCTCACCAGGTGTTCTTCATATGAAAGATATTTTTTTTGTTCAGTTGAAATGGGACTTCTGCACATTTTATAATATTTAAAATCTTGTGGTCTATTAAAATGATGAAAATGAAATGATTACTATAAACTGATGAACTCACCAACCTTTTGGTTGACACTTGAAAGCATGTTTATTCTCAGGTTTGACAGAAATCTTCCGCTGTGCATTAGCTCATTTTAAGGATATTACTTGGAGTCATTCATGACATATTTCAAAAGACGTTGCATTCGATTCATTGAAGTTCATTAGAGATTATTAAGTAAATGACGGATTAGGTCATTTATAGTTGGATATTATGAAATGGTATGCATACCTGTCAACTTTCGATGAAATGAAACTTTGTCTTTTAAAAATGAATGCAATGTTTATAAAATGTATCATTTAGAGATCAAGTACCTCGCAATGTAATCAACTATTATGAATTGTTTATAATCGATATGGACTTCGTCCGGATGGATTAGGACGGGGCATTTCAGTTGGTATCAGAGCGGTGGTCTTAGCGAACCAGGTCTGCATTAGTGTATCTAACAGGTAGTTGTTAGGATGCATTAGTGAAGTCTGGACTTCGATCTAGTAGTTGTTAGGTTATATTAAGGAGTCTGGACTTGAACCTGGTCTGCATGTCAAAAGTTTTGCTTATCATTCTTGTCAAAAATTATCTGCTTACCATTCTTAGTCTAAACACATCTTACTGCATTGACTGCATGAATAGTGTGTAGACAAAAATTCACATCTTAGCGTATCTGCTAATCCATTCCTTAGTATATCTGTTACTATAAACTTTGCCTGATATATTTCGTAAATTCCTCCGTAATCTACAAAATCTTCTGTTCTATATATAGGTATTCTATGTAATTAGAATATCATCCGATATTCGAAAATCATTTATACCGAAAAATCCTTTATTCAATCGTACGCAATTGAACTCACAACTAGTTCAAGTCCCTCGGATTCCGACATGGAGTCCCACTCCAGCTCTGAAAGCAGCGTCACCAGAATGAGTCAACCAATCAGCCATCCCCAATTCCTCTGATGGGTTCATAATATACTTAACCATTGGAGACAAGAAGAAGGCGATCCTTTCCACCAACCAAATTCACCTTTTGGCGAAGAACCTAAAACACTTACCGGTGAACCTATTAGAAACACCAATTTCACCCTCATTTTCCGAATACCTTGCTATGATTATATACTACCTCAAATTCAAAACCTTATTCACTCGCTCATTCCTACCGACAATCATCCCGAAGTAATAAGTCAACGAGCTTCGCACCCGAGTTGTAGCCGTGAAAAGTATGGTGCAAAATGTACCAGCTTCAGCAAAATTACCGGCACCAACAGTACCACCAACAACAACATCCGCATCCCAAGCCTCAATTTCACAATCTGTCCCACGAACATCAACATCATACGCACCATAGATACCAAGAAGTACCAACAGCAATGAACGATGAAATATTGATCCATAACTTCATCAATATTCTGCGAAGAATATGTGGTTCCTAATAGTTTTAGAGATTACTTATTCTAGCTCAAATCAAAAATCAAATGAGTCTAATATTATATTGACTCATTAAATCCAAGATTACATCTGAAGAAAATATATGTAATATATTTTCATAAAGATTGTAATTCAAAATTCTTTTGTACAAACTATTAATGGTGAAAATATTTTAACGGGTAGGTAAAACCCGAGGAATAGTTAAGATTTCACATTAACAAGTTACATTGTACATTCTTCAAATCTGATTCAACAGTCATTTCCTATCCTACTTACATCCACAGATATATGAATCCGTTCACCACAGAATAACCATTTCCATTCAAATTTTATATTTGGATTTTGACCCATCAGAATCCAACAAGTGGCATAATGAAGAAAACATTTGACGGAATAAAATTTGTTAGAAACAAACAAATTAACTATGAGAAATTTTGTTAAGAATCCACGCTAACAAAATCCTAGCTAACTGTTCCTTGCTAACTGTGAACTAATCAACTGAGGACTACCGACAGCGGACAATTAAAATGAATTAAAATATTGATTATAACATATGAAACTAAACAATTCTTCAAGTTTGCCACTTGATTTTCATCTTAAACCTCATTTGTATCTTGACGATTACAATCTGCCTTCATACCTTTCATGATTTTTGAAAACACTCCAATCGAGAGGATGAACCAACTGCAATTCATCTACAGAAGAAAAGATTGATGCGTATAGTTATGCACTTGAAAACTCTCGGAAAATGAGTAAACGTTTAACGCGTAACTGTGCTAATTTCTTTTAGAGTTATTATTACCGAAAATAATTTTTCAATCTCTTTCCAAATTAGCCAATTTTGTCACCGCTTCAGCAAATCAACTTCGATTTTCATTCGAATAAGCCTTATTATAACCTTGATATATACGTTGTCCTTTCGCCTTCGTTACCGGGGAATCGTATATATCCCACCACATTAGCAGTAAACTTAGCAGCAACTTCGTTACTCATTGACTTAAGTTTCTCCGAAGAACCATTATAATTATTCATTAAAACCCTATCATATACACATCCGCATCTTGTAAAGAGAATTGACATACCAGTTACCAAGAATCAGCAATCAGTATTTTGAATCTCGTAGTATTTCTACATCAATAGTTATATGTATACATATAACATTTATCTCTTAGAATTATGATCTTTCATCCTAAATTTCGGAAAAGCACCCAGTTTGCGAATCAATTCCCTTAAGTATTACAAGAACTGATGAATCAGCAAAAACTGTAAACGACCTTAACAGTCAAAAGTTTGATAATACAGAATTGAACAAAGCATGAAGGAGACTATGAACAAATTACAAGAACTAAACTTGTACATAAAGAATTCAGATGATTCTGTTTCAGATGAAACCTTCAGCAAATGCCTTGTTCCGTAATTGTTCTAAATCATTGTGAATGAATTTCTTCATCACACGTGAATCTAAAATTCTAAGATATTATCGTATCTTTCATTGTAAATATGCTCAATAATTCTGAAGATATCTTCATAAATATTCTCGTCCGATATTAATTATCTCTCTGCGCTATCTGTATTATATCATACAAGGAAACTGTTTTAGTTTCTGTATTATGCGAACCTTCGAATTTAAAATATGAATGTTTTTGAAGTAGTGTTGGAAACTGATGCATGAGTTAGTATATTATAATGACACTTGATCAACGTCATTATATTACAGTAATTTATGCTGAGTTTCTATTGGAACGTGATGATTCACAGAACATGCCGTCATCATGTGCCATTTACACGACTCTTACATTCTAATCAATCTCCAAACATATTAAGAACATATCTTCTTGATAGTTCTATCTTTTCGGATATTCTGGTAATTTACCAAATCAAGATCGTGCCATTATGACTTTCTTCTTAGAACATTAACTATGTTCATCCAAAACTTCATACCTACGAATTTTGAACCATTACTCACTTGACTCGAAATCGAAAGAGAAAATGAAAGCATGAAGCTCCGAGATATGATGGAGAATTTAAAAGCCTGATAACAAACCCGAAATTCCAACTGTGTATATCAATATGTATAGCAATATAAAGACACGGGAGAATGAAAAACACTATAACCCCCAAAGTAATGGTAGAAGAAAATAATTTCCTCCGGTGGTAGATGGAAAAAAAGAATGACAGATATGAAGGTTAGGAGTATATCGAGAACCAGAACTGGGTGGAGCATATTGACAAATGATTCAAAGTACGAATTAAAGGATAAAGAATAGATGGTGTGAGTTGTAAAGAAACGAAGAGGGTTCATTTATAGTAAAATATCTGACAAAGCAATCAAAACAGATGATTGCATTTAAAGCGGATCCTAATTTCCTTGATTACCGAAGAATCAAATCCTATTACTATGATTTTCTCCAAATCTCTTGAACTTGGAAATCAATCTTATCTACGTCAAAAGATATGACGAATCTATACTTACTCATTTCACTCTTTGATGATAGCTCCACTAGTACTCTTCACAAAATCAAATGGTTTTATCTATATTACTCAATAATGATAAAACCCTATTTATTAACTCATATTCGTCATGAAAACATTTTTATAGTTAGCCATGACGATCTCGATCGAATTTGGGATGAAATTTCTTTTAACGGGTAGGTACTGTGATGACCCGAAAATTTCCGATCAAATTTAAACTTTAATTTTTATATGTTTCCGACACGATAAGCAAAGTCTGTAATGTTGAGTCATGAAATTTTTAAACTGTTTAGATGGATTCAATTGACCTTTGACTAATCCCGATGATTCACGAACAATTGTTGTAAATGAACATGTATATATATGTATATATATATATATATATATATATATATATATATATATATATATATATATATATATATATATATATATGTAAGTATTTGTAATAAATTTAAATTCTATAATACAATTTAAACATTAGAATTAATTATGTGAAATAAAATACAAAATGATTAAGTGTAATTTAAAATGAATCTATATTTATAATTTCTATAATTATTATGATTTGTATATTATAATAAAATTTATAAATAATAAATACTCAACAAAAGTTATTATATATTATATAACTATTAATTACTACATAATTACTAAATTGAAATATAAATGTATTAGATGTAATTACAAGTTTTAAAATAGTGTTTTATCAATATTATTAATGTTACCCTCATTTTTGTTATTAACATTAATAATAACATTATTAATTGTATTACTAATATTATTATAGCATATATTATATAGATAAGAAAGTTGAAATAGGTAACTTGCAATATCATAATTATTACTTGTATTATCATTAGATATTATTAGCATTAAAAATCATTATTTTTTTTACTATCATTAATAATATTATCTTTATCATTTTATTAATTTTTTTAATATTATTAATAAATTATTGATACTGGAATTATTATATCATTAAAAACATATTATTATTAATATCAATATAGTGATTAATTGTATTATTATTTATAATATAATTATTATTACTATATTTATTAGTTATAAAGGTAATTATATATAACAACAAGAAATTAGTACGAAATTGTTACAAGTAACAATCAGTCTGTTTTATAATTTGATTCATATCTGCAATCTGGTACAAATCGAATCTATATGTCTCATATACAACCAAAATCCGTTGCACATCACCATCTACCTTTTATTTTTTTTATTTTTCTTGTTTATTTTTATTCTCTGAATGAAATTTCTGTCGACCTCTTCTGCTACAAAACAAACTGAATATCTCATGCTAGTAAACAAAAAGTCATTCAATTATCTATCATCACTATCAAAACCACCATAAACTTATCACTATTAATACGGCTGCTATATTTTCTTTCATGAAACACCAATAACTCATTATTCTTCTTTTCTTTTCGATGATATTGTGACCAAAGTAAACCATCACATTCGCCACCATACACTTCCACCATCATCACTGTCTTGCTGCTACAAAAAGCATGTTTTCTGTTTCGGTGACCACCTTCAAAACCATAACTGAAGCATCGGCCAACATCACAAGCTACCTTGTCTTTCTCTTCTATTTATTTTGATTCGGATACAACAGCAACAACTTCATTTTTATTCTATTTCTTTTGGTCACCAACTAAATCAACGAAACCTGCAACACAACCTTCGCTATTTTTCTGTGTTTCTGTTTTGAACCATAAAACCAAATCAACTCATCCTTGTTCACCACCACTACTACAGAGATGAAGAAAAGGAAAAGGAAGATTGAATGATGATGAAAATTATCGCTGCTACTCGCTATCCTTTATTTATATTTTTTCATATTCTTTTTCCAATTCAACTAATACAGTGACATATATAAAGGAAAGATGAGATGACGATTATGTTCATAATGGATGCAACATGTCACTGTATGTCGACATTCAAAACCCCACTTATTTTTTTTTATTCGGTGGCCAAGATTTCCAAATCAATGAAAACCCTTTATTGTTCTTGTGGGGCTGCGTTTTTTTTTTCTTTCTTTTCCTTCTGTCGAGCAATAGATGGAACAAAACGCCATATGAATTTTGTAGCCTACAAAGTTTAGTTGGGCTTGTGTTATTACTTGGGCTGCGTTTTAATTTTCTATCGGGCCATTTAAAAATTGATTGGGTTTGTGATCTTGTTGTTGGGCCACGAATTCGTTGGGCCTGTAACTGAATTGATCGAGCAACATAATACTGCTACATCTTCGAACTTGTTTTTGCTACTGCTACGCTACTGTTATTAATGCACAAGTTGGAGCTAAAAAAATTGATCATTTAAATGATACCGGTTGCCATCTCAGGGAAGAAAGAACTAGTATAAATTTCATTTATTTTTATTCAACACCCCAAGCAAAACCCACTAAACTTTCTAACGTTCAAACAACACCAATATCATTCTTTTGTTTCGATCTGACTACTTCGGTTGTTGTTGTTATTCGATGACGAGCAATAATGATGATGATGAATTATTTTGATGGTAATGATACGATGGTATTTGATGATAATGATACGATTTCTTTAATGACGAATGATTTTAATTAGATTATAATAGTGATTGGGTGATGATGATATTATGATCATAATAGATGATTATGATTCTGAAAATGATTAGATGAAAATGATGATGATGGTATGATTAAAATGATGATGATCATGCGGGAGTAATGATGATTAGGTTAATTAAGAAGTAGAAGATGAAGTCAGTTAAATAGGTTTAATAGAATTAAACCGAGAATGAAATCAGAAAAGTAAATACAGACGGATGGTTTAAGGTGTTGATTGGTTACCGAGAGGTCGCGAGTTCGAGCCCGGTCCAGGGCATTTCTTTTTAGGAAAAGCTTTTAAGGGGTATACACTCTTATTTTTATTTCTATATTTATTATTATTATTATTATTATTATTATTATTATTATTATTATTATTATTATTATTATTATTATTAATATTATCATTATTATTTATTCATTCTTATTAAAAACTATCATTTGTATTATTATTAGAATTATCATTATAAGTATTATTAATATTATTATCATTATTATTATTAACATTATTATTGTTACGATTACAAACATAAAGAATATAGATACAAATAATATTATGAAAATGATTCGGTTACGATTTAAAAATGAATTATTATTATTATTATCAATATTTTAGTATTATTATAATTTTAACCAACAATTGATATTTATATAAAAATATATTCTTTTACATATATCATAAATATATTGATATTCCATATTGTTTTAAATAAAATGTTATTATTATAAAATATTAATTAAATTACATATGATGGATAAACATATTTTAATATAATCGTATACATATATATATATATATATATATATATATATATATATATATATATATATATATATATATATATATATATATGTATATATATATATATATTATTTATTTATATAAAGTATATAAAATAGTTATAACTAAATTATTTATATCACATACAAATTATTAAGCATATTAATATTAATATATAAACTTGCTTAATTGTTATTATATGTTTTAATATATACAAATGATATAGGTTCGTGAATCCGAGGCCAACCCTACACTTGTTTAATGTCGTATATGTATTTTTACTACAAAATACAATATGGTGAGTTTCATTTGCTCCCTTTTTAAATGCTTTTGCAATATATATTTTTGGGACTGAAAATACATGCGCTTTTATAAATGTTTGACACAATAGACACAAGTACCTTAACTGCATTTTATGATAGAATTATCTGGGATTGGGAATGATTATTATGACACGCATTAGTCCCCGGTTTCCGTTAGAGCGTATGAGCTCCCGAGCCGGGTGGATGGTTTATTATTTATGACATTTTGGCACCGGTTGTCCTATATTTTATAAACATGTGTTCAGCCGTGGGGTGTAAAGACCGGCACAGAGGTTCTATATTTTGAAGGCACATGTATTCAGCCGTGGGGTGAAAGACCGGCACAGATGGTTACTATTATATTTTGAATCCTCACCAGGTGTTCTTCATATGAAAGATATTTTTTTTGTGCAGTTGGAATATGACTTCTGCACGTTTTATAATATTTAAAATCTTGTGGTCTATTAAAATGATGAAAATGAAATGATTACTATAAACTGATAAACTCACTAACCATTTGGTTGACACTTGAAAGCATGTTTATTCTCAGGTTTAAAAGAAATCTTCCGCTGTGCATTAGCTCATTTTAAGGATATTACTTGGAGTCATTCATGACATATTTCAAAAGACGTTGCATTCGAGTCATTGAAGTTCATTAGAGATTATTAAGTAAATGACGGATTAGGTCATTTATAGTTGAATATTATGAAATGGTATGCATACCTGTCAACTTTCGATGAAATGAAAGTTTGTCTTTTTAAAACGAATGCAATGTTTGTAAAATGTATCATTTAGAGGTCAAGTACCTCGCGATGTAATCAACTATTATGAATCATTTATAATCGATATGGACTTCATCCGGATGGATTAGGACGGGGCGTTTCAACTTTTTCCACAATGAATGCTGCAAACATCACAGTGCAAAGAAATTTGAGAATGTTAAAGTTCAAAACATATCCTGAACTTAATTCATATCTCTTAGTTGCAGAGCAAAATGATGAGCTATTAATGAAAAATCAACAATCCCGTCCTATTGGTACACTTGCAATCTGTGAAGCAAATACTGCAAATAATTATAAACAGGGACAAGGACGCGGGCAAGGTCGTGGTTATAATAACCATCACCTTCATCATGGCAAAAGGCATAACTATGGTAGAAACCATCCTTATGGTAATGGTAATGGGCATGGATGTGGTCGTGGTCGTGGCCGTGGTGGTCAAAGAAATAATAATCCACGAAAATATAAATATCAACCACAAAACAAGCCCACTAAACAAGATGTTGAAGAAAATTCTTCTAAAAATTCTGAAGAATCTTGCTACAGATGTGGTAGAATGGGCCACTGGGCTAATACTTGCCGAACATCTAAACATCTTGTTAAGATGTATCAGGATTCGCTGAATGATAAAGAAAAGGAAGTAAACTTTGTGGATAACCTCGATCCAACAGTCACTGAGAAACCATCCGATTTATATGAAGATTTCTTGAATGTTTAATTTATTGTGTGTCTTTCGAAAAATAAATGATTTATATCGACTGTCTTTGTCATTATGTTTGCTAAATGTTTTAGTACTACCTATTTGCGTGTAAAATATTGTGTAATATTAATGTACTCACTATTTATTTCTTATATATGAAGTTCAATATGAATTTTGCTGGAATACAACATCAATCAAGTGGTGGAGATCTCTGTATAACAGACAGTGGAACTACACACACTATACTTAAATACGAGAAATATTTTATTAATCTAAAACCAACGGAAGGAACTATACATACAATATCGGGACCTGCTAACTTGATAAAAGGGATACGAAAGGCAAATTTCATACTACCAAATGGTACAAAATTTTTAATAAATGATGCCTTATTTTCTCCCAAGTCAAGCAGAAATTTATTAAGTTTCTCCGACATATACCTTAATGGGTATGATTATCAGTCAGTGACAACAGAAAATGAGAAATATTTAAGTATCACTGACAAGAGTCATGTGGTTGAAAAACTGCCAAGACTTAGTTCTGGATTACATTATACACATATAAATGTACCAGAAACACATATGATAGTTAATGAAAAATATATTGATCCTGGTGTATTCAGTTTATGGCATAACAGATTAGGCCATCCAGGATCAACAGTGATGAAAAGGATTATTGAATGTACTCATGGACATCCACTAAAGGATAAAAAATCCATCATGATACAATGGTTCCATGTACATCTTGCTCTCTTGGAAAATTGATAACTAGACCCTCACCACTTAAGGTTGAGAAAGAATCACCAATGTTTCTTGAAAGAATTTAAGGTGATATATGTGGACCAATTCATCCACTATGTGGACCATTTAGATATTTCATGGTTCTAATAGACGCATCTAGCAGATGGTCTCATGTTTGTCTGTTATCAAGTCGTAATGTGGCATTTGCAAAATTTCTTGCCCAAATTATTAAATTGAGAGCACATTTTCCTGATTACACCATTAAAAGGGTGAGACTTGATAATGCTGGTGAATTTATATCTCAAGCATTTAATGACTATTGCATGTCTATAGGGATTGTTGTTGAACATTCTGTTGCTCATGTGCATACACAAAATGGTTTAGTTGAGTCACTGATTAAACATTTACAGTTAATCGCTAGACCATTGATAATGAGAACAAAACTCCCTGTATCTATATGGGGTCATGCAATTTTATATGCTGCTGCATTGATTCGCATCAGACCGAGTGCAAGTCATAAATATTCCCCCCTACAACTTGCTTTTGGTCAAGAGCTAAATATTTCCCACCTTAGAACATTTGATTGTGCAGTGTATGTTCCAATTGCAACACCACAACGTACAAAAATGGGTCCTCAAAGGAGGTTGGAATATATGTTGGATATGAAACATCTTCAATCTTAAGGTATATTGAACCTATGACAGGTGACGTTTTTACAGCACATTTTGCTGATTGTCATTTTAATGAAACATTGTTCCCTAGATTAGGGGGAGAAATGAAAAATAAAGAAAATCATGTTTCATGGTGTGAACCTCAATTAAAGTATCTTAATCCTCGCACAAAAGAATGCGAGACAGAAGTTCAAAAGATAATGCATATACAAGAACTTGCAAATCAATTTCCTGATGTATTTACAGATACAAAAATGGTAACAAAATCATATATACCAGCAGTAAATACTCCAGCTCGAATTGAAATTCCAAAAGCTGGCAATAACGTCACTCATGAATCTTTGCCACGTCAGAAATGTGGAAGACCGATTGGTTCAAAGGATAAAAATCCTCGAAAAAGAAAATCAGCTGATAATGAAGTAAAAGAAAGTGTTCAAGAAGAACCACAAATCAGTACTCCTACTGCAGAGGAGATTGATGATGTCAATACAGAAATTGCAATCAATTATGCATATTCAAAAATATTATGGAACCGAAATGAAATGAAAAATCTTCATGAGAAATTTTCATTTAATGTTGCATATGACATCATGAATAATGATGATGATCCAGAACCAACATCTATGGTTGAATGTCAAAATAGACATGATTGGGTTCAATGGAAAGAAGCAATACGAGCTGAATTAGAATCACTCAATAAAAGAAAAGTTTTCAGATCCATCATTCTCACTCCTAAAGATGTGAAACCTGTAGGATACAGATGGATTTTTGTCAGAAAAAGAAATGAGAAAAATGAAGTTACAAGGTATAAAGCTAGACTTGTAGTTCAAGATTTTTCTCAAAGACCAGGAATTGATTATGAAGAAACTTATTCCCCTGTTATGGATGCAATTACTTTTAGATACTTAATCAGCCTGGCAGTTTCTAAAAATTTAGAAATGCATCTCATGGATGTTGTGACTGCTTATCTATATGAATCACTTGATAGTGATATATATATATATATATATATATATATATATATATATATATATATATATATATATATATATATATATATGAAGATACCTGAAGGATTTAAGGTACCAGAAGCATCAAATGAAAAACCCAAAGAAATGTATTCGATTAAATTACAAAGATCTTTATATGGGTTAAAATAATCGGGACGTATGTGGTATAACCGATTAAGTGATTACTTGATAAGCAAAGGGTATACAGATAACCTTACTTGCCCTTGTGTTTTCATTAAGAAAACAACATCCGGATATGTGATCATAGCTGTTTATGTTGATGATCTAAACATCATAGGTACAAATAAAGAGATCCATGAAGCCATTCAACTTCTAAAGAAAGAATTTGAAATGAAAAATCTCAGAAAAACCAAGTATTGCCTTGGTTTACAAATTGATCATATGCCTAATGGTTTACTTGTACATCAAACAACATATACTGAAAAGATTATGAATATGGACAAGGCAAAACCATTAAGTACTCCTATGGTTGTTAGATCACTCAATGTTGAAGCTGATCCATTTCGTCCATGTGAAGATCATGAAGATATTCTTGGACCAGAAGTACCATATCTTAGTGCAATTGGAGCTCTTATGTATCTTACAAATTGTACAAGACCTGACATTTCTTTTGCAGTTAATTTATTGGAAAGGTTCAGCTCTGCTCCTACCAAAAGACACTGGAATAGGATCAAACACATATTTCGATACCTTCGAGGAACTACTGATTTAGGATTATTTTATTCTAACGAATCAAAACAAGATTTGGTTAGTTATGCAGATGCAGGTTATTTATCTGATTCACATAAAGCTAAATCTCAAACTGGATATGTATTCCTAAATGGAGGTACTGCAATATCATGGCGTTCTCAAAAACAAACACTTGTTGCTACATTATCAAATCATGCCGAAGTGATTGCATTACATGAAGCTACTCGGGAATGCTTTTAGTTGAGATCAATGACACAACTCATTACTAATTCTTGTGGACTAGAATGCGATAAAAGTCCAACAACTATCTATGAAGATAATGCAGCTTTCATAGCACAGATGAAAGAAGGGTATATCAAAAATGACCGAACAAAACACATACCTCCTAGATTCTTCTCATACACTCAAAATCTCATTAAGAACAACCAGATTGAAATGAGATATGTTCAGTCCAGCAAAAACTCTGCTGATCTTTTCACGAAAGCACTTTCAACTGCTATTTTCAGAACACACGTTCATAACATTGGCATGAGACATGTTCAAAAGATGTAACGGCTGAAGCATTGTCTACTTGAGGGGGAGTCAACTCCGTGCTGCACTCTTTTTCCCTTAGCTAAAGTTTTTTCCCACTGGGTTTTCTATAGCAAGGTTTTTAACGAGGCAGTAACTTACAGTTGATCTTCAACAAACAAAATTGCTATTCAAGGGGGAGTGTTATAATATAGAATATATATTATATAAATGGATAGTCAATTATTGATACACAAAAGTAATATTATTGTATTACCTAAACTTGTGATATTTTTCCTATAAATAGCCATGAATGCAAGCATTAAATTTGCACCATTTCTCACACTTACAAAGTGTTTCTTTCTTTCTCTCCATTATCATCTTTATTCTTACACTTCATTATTAGTATTCTTAATCAAGAATCAAACCACTAAAGGTAGTTATAAGCCTAATGAATTATAACATCAAGAATCAAACCACTAAAGGTAGTTATAAGCCAACTGAATTATAACAAACTTATAATTTAAATAATTTTCATTATCATAAACTTTGTTTGATGTTACTATTTTTATGGAGATAGTTAAAATTTAGTTTACATTTTTTTTTTCGGGTTTGTTTGTGGAGTATTGGTTGAAGTTAAAATCTGCAAATGGTGTTTAGTCTTCATTATGATAATGTTTTTTGCTTTTTATTGCTGTTTTGAAGTGATTAAATTGTGTTGTGCCTATTATTTATTTATTTTTTTTAATAGATTTGGTGTTTATTTGATGTTTATTGCTTATGCTTATGTGTTCTGTTCTGCTTGCTCTATTACTATATATACTAAAGATCAAAGTAGAATGGTGGCTTCCTATTGGTCGGCCACTATTCATCATTAGTGGTCGATCACTATTCACTTTTTTCGGATTTTTGTTTCCCGCCCGGACTCCTATTGTCAGAGCACTGTTCATCATTTAAATTTTTTTTTTTGCCTATTATGTCTTTATCATTTGGAGAAAGTTGATAGAAAAGTATACATGAATACATACACTCACTATTACACGGTTTAAAATATATACTATTTAAAAAAAAATTTAGTGAAATCGCTAGCACTTTTCAAGCAGCAGCGCGCAAACCCCACCTTTCTTGTTGTTACACGTTTGTTATTAGTATCCTTTACTCTCAAAATAATAGTTATGGTTTTGTTTTATGTGATGTCATTTAAGAAAAATAACGTTGGTTGACTCATTTAGTAGTTTTCCTTTCTTATATACTCAATTTGAACTTTTAAACATTGGCAATGAGGGGATATTCGGATATCTATTAGGTTTCAATATCAAAAATGCTATTAGTCATCCCAAGCTATTAAAGTCTTGCTCTTTTAACTATGGTGCATTCAGTTTTTAGTGGAGTAAGGCCTTACACAAATCTATTTGATCTATGTTTATATTGTTGCAATATGAAGTTGTATCATTTATGGTTAACTTCATATGCTAAATGAACTGGAGATGTTGTTGAACTAAAAATATTTGCAGTAGCCATGTTTAACCTATGTACATTTTGATTTGATAAGCAAGTTCAAACTACCTCTATATGCATTTGTACAGTGGGTTGTGATCAAACATATTCCTGCGGGAAGGCTAAGATATGCTTGGGTGCGAGAAAGGGGTTATTGATATGAGTGGCGTTAACACTTAGGTCCGGTTACCATGATGAACCTTAGTCGAGATGATGATATCGAGAGGGTGGATATGGCTGATGGCCTGAGTTTGATTGTCGGCAAGGGAAAAACTCTACACGAAGTGTAGGTAAATGATGTGTTTCCAAAGACTCTTAAATAAAAACTAGATTCAAATACCACAAATAAGCACACAACTAACGAGAAACTTGTAAGACCCTAAACCCAAGTGTACAGGTGTACATAAATGTTGAATAATCAAACTGAATTAAACTAAAACTGACAGACTGAGTTTGAGCTTGTGCGCACCGCGCACAGGCAGTGGTGCGCGTCGCGTACCTAACCTGCGACAGAATTCTGCTTTTTCTATTTTGAGTTAAATGAAGGACATTTTGGTCATTTCACTTGAGAACGGATCTATGGCCTTAATACCATAATTGGATCTAGTTTTGGATCACTTTCAAATCCACAAACACTTTCATTTCATTCTTAGAGAGAGAGAGAGATTTCTAGAGAGAGATTTGGAGATTTGGGGAAGAAGGAGCTTGAATCGATCAAAAGCTCGAGTGTTAAAGTTGTTCATCTCGCTCCTAGCTACGTTGTAGTAGTATTGGTAAGTTTTAACTCCAAGTTTTCATTGTATGATTAGTGTTCATAATTGGGGTTGATTTGGGTATTCTTGAGTAAACCCACTAGTTGATAATTGGGTGATTGAGCTAGTAAATGGTATTGATGACCATTGTTGGTGGGTTTTGGGTTGGATGATGAAATTGATTAGTTGATAATCATGTTCGGGTGTTGAAATCACTAGTAAACTAAGGTTATAAGTGATTAAAGGTGTAACTTTCAAAATGGGTGTTTTGACTTGAGATTAGGTCAAAATGGGTTTTGTGTAAATTGATGCAAGTAATATGTTTTGATGATGAAACCTTGAGTAAAATGAGTTGTTGGAACATAATCACTAGTCGATGGTGATTAAGGGTGTTTCGGGTGAGAATTGACTTAGTCAAATTGGAGGTAAGTGCTAATGGGTCGAAATTGCACTCATGGTGTTTTGGGCATAAGCTAGAGTGTTTAGCTTATTTATATGTGAATTACTTAGGTGATTTACATTTGGACGATTAGGAACTCAAGCGGGAGTTGCGTTTCTCATAACCGAGGTGAATGTAATATTTATGCGTTTATGTATATAATTTGGTTGCTTGCGTGCAACGTGGTAAGTGTTATCCGGTAGGATACGCTTTTTGTGGGCCACATTTGGGTTGGGAAAAATATAGTGAGTAGTATCCGTATGGATAGCTCTTCGTTGGCTATATTTGGTTTGCGTTATGTGGTGAGTGATATCCGGAAGGAATGACTCTTTGTCGACCACAATTGGAAGTGAGGCATGTGGCGAGTGATTAATGTTTGACCTATCGCTCTTCGTCGGCCACATGTGTGTGTTGGGGTAAGTGGTGAGTGTTATCCGTTTGGGGATTCGCTCTTCGTTGACCACTTATCGTAGGGTGGTAAACGGGTTCGCTTTTCGTCGGCCATCCTTGTGATTGAGGTAAGTGTTAACTGTTCAGTTGCACTTTTCGTCGGCCTCATGGTGCGTAGTGGTGAGTGGTTAATGTAATTGACCTACCGCTCTTTGTCGGCCACGTACACGTTGCGATGTGTTGGTAAGTGTTAACGTTTCGGTTACGCTTTTCGTCTGCCACCATGGAGTCGAATGTCAACATTGTGTATATTGGGTTATGTGAGTTTTACTAGCATTGTACGTATGTTTATTCATTTATTGCGGTTTGCTAATGATATTGCGTTGTTTTGTGTAGGTGTATGCAAGTGGTTGAATTATGTATTTATGCGTATAAGTATTGCATTCACTAAGCATTAGCTTACCCTCTCGTTGTTTACATTTTTAGTTTCGGAGGCGGACGTGGCAAGGGTATGCTCGGGAATAGATGATTTCCCTTTTGATGCTTTCTTGGATTACTTTTGGATTCGACTTAAGATTGGGTAGTTTATCCCCAAACATCATGCTCGTAGTTTTGTTTGGTACTTAAACTCATGTGGTCGAAACTTGTATTTTGTACTTAAATGGTAATTTGGGCATATGTAGGCCCGGTGTCGTAAAACTTGTTTTATTATTGGACCGTGTTAGTTTTACTTACTATGTTGCGTTGTGAAAAGTGTTTCGTTTAAAAGTTTCGCGAAGCAAGAGATCATTAAGCTAAAAATGGAAATTTCGGACAGAGGCTGTCAGGCCTTGTGCGCGCCGCGCACATAAGGGGCTACGCACCACTGAAATGACCTGTCCATATTACTATAAACGCAGTACGTTCTCATTGGTCCCATAGCAAGGTATTTGACCTCTATATGATACGTTTTAGAAAATATTGCATTCATTTCATAAAAAGCACATCATTATTATACATAATGCATGTTTTAAACAAGTGGGCGATTATTTAAGAAATAATCCCCAAAATACATCGGTTTCCAAATACTACACACGTGATGTAACAGTCGAATATAATACATGACAAAGGTTTTATTGAATGCAACACTTTATTTAAATAAAAGTATGAGACTCCATGCACAGCTTGCTCAGATAATGCAACAGCGGAAGACTTTCTTAAGGACCTGAGAATAAACATGCGTAAACAGTCAACACAAAGGTTGGTGAGATATATAGGCTTATCATCGATATAAACATAGACCACAAGATTTCATAGTTATAAATATATGTACACTCGCAAGTGTATAAAAGTATTCTATAAGTTGTTGAGCGCTTCGGTAACCATACTTAACCATTAATGTGGCATATTCCCTTTATTATGAAATCTCCCTACACTGTACCAAGTGTAGTAAAAACGAAGTACTATGCAACCGTTTACGATACTAGAGCGACTAGCCCGGTTGGGGTTGTCAAACCCGATAGATCTATCAATAGGATTCGCGCTTACATGTTCTTACAACATGTAAATATTAGTTACCAAGCTATTAGGGAAGATATGCAATGTGGTACAACTCAACGTAGAATATATTTTAAGTACTTGTGTCCATGGTGTAAAACATAAAATGCATGTATTCTCATCCCAAAATATTTTTAGAGTTTAAAAATGGGACTATATACTCACGGTAGTAAAAGTATATTAATAATAAGTTTTCAGCTTATTAAAAATATGGCTGTCGTCCTTGGATTCACGAACCTATAACAATAATAATGATTCAGATAATAATACGATATGTGAATAAAATCAAACAAGTTCATAGAATACTTATATAATAATTTTTAACATTTTATGTTAATAGTCCATTGTTAGTAGTCTTAAATAGTCCGAAAAGTCCAACAGTCCAATAATCGGTATATATATATATATATATATATATATATATATATATATATATATATATATATATAATCTTAGAATTACCCCAAGACGTATTGTATATGTATTGTCTTTGCATCAACCCAGAGACGTATTGTATACGTATTATCTTAGAATTAACTAAGACGTATTGTGTACGTATTGTCTTAGGATTTATCAAAACGTATTGTATACTTATTGTGTTAGGACGTACCAAGAATATTATTATACATATATACAATCACAGAATTAACCAAGATTATAATATTTTGTTATACTACTGATAACATGTCCAAATATATATAGGATATAGGAAAATTTAACAAGGATATGGTTAATATAGTTTTTATAATATAAATTTCGTCCATACAACGTTAATTTTAGCAGATATTGTTTTGCTTGCCAACTATTCATTACAGCTCCGTTTAAAGTGAATCAAATTGCTATGGATTCATTAAGAAGTAAATTTTACAAAACAAATTTGAAAATTTCATCCTAAGTAGTAATTTTTAGAGCTTTACCCTCTTTTTATGTCAGTGGACAGATTTGGAAAAATCCCGGCATCCACCCAATATATGATTTTTGATAAAATACTTCCACTTTGTCTAAAATCATGAAAAAAATACTGGAAGTCTTATTTACATATATTAACATATTTCCAAAGTCTTAGCCTTGAAATCAAAGTCTAATATAGGTTTTTAATTCCCAACCCAAAACAGCCCGCTTTTTACCGAATGGAGATTAAAGGATATATGTTAAGTTTCAAGGTGTTCTTCATATGTACAAGTTATAAGTTCTTATATTAACTTAATATAACATCATAATACATATAAATAAGTGTTATTAGAGTTAAGTTAGAAATATTAGATTAGTTTTTCAAACAAGCTTGGTGTTCACCAAAACAAGTTCTAGTTTTTACAAGTTTTATAAGTATAATAAGATAGCAACTATACAAGGAATTGAACAAGGATTTGAGAAGTATTTTACGTTGATTATGAAGAGGAAAGTTGCTGAGATTAAAGTATGATATGAGAGCATTCAAGTGTGTGTTTTTAGTTTAAGAAAATGTGGAGTAAAAATGAGTTAAAATGGTCCTTATTTATAAGCTTATAATTTTGGCTTTTAGTGAAAATATCTAAGATAAGTTAAATTGTATTAAGTCATGCATGACATATTAAATTGATTAGGTCATGGATGACATATTACACAAATAATTGCAGATTTCTATTGGTATATACCAATAGTAAATACTTCTAGAAGCTGTGTATAATACGGGTAAAAATACCGTATGAATGCGAGTAGAATTCTTTGAGGAAATTGAACGAAAATATGAGTATAGCTATACTTTATATGTATTGGTATATTATAAAGTGTATTCAATACTTGTAAGGATGTATTTACACTCGTAATACATTATATGTAAATACATTTTAACATAAGTTAATTACGTCGTTTAAATAGTAATATATATATTGTTTGAAAACTCTTTAAATTAGTAGTATGAAAATATATATATAATACTTTGTTAATGTACTTAATGAGATATTTAATTATCATATTTTCAAGTTAAATATATATAAATCCATATATATACACAATAATTAAACAATTAAACAATTAAATCAAGTTATGACGTTCGTGAATCGTCGGAATAAAAGGGTGACCAAAAGCTTGTGTAAAACTCTTTTTGGAGGTTCAATATTTATTAAAATTCATGGCTTATCAAGTTGGAATTATATAAATATTAAGTTTAAATTTGGTCAGAAATTTTCGGGTAGTCATAGCCGTGCACCCCACTGCTTAAAAAAAAATTATTTCGCATATTCGGTTGGATAATGGGTTGGGTCGTTACAAGTGGTATCAGAGCATGGTCTAAGGAATTTAAGTCACTTGAGATAGGCGCATAGACTTAGAATTTTTGTGTGTGCTAATATGCGGGACTTGTAGGATTACAGGTCGGTTCGGGTTTTAGTTAGTGCCTTAGAGAATAGGTGAACTAGCTATGTATTGATTATGTTGTTACTAATTATGTTGTTTTGTGTTGAACATCTAGCGAGATGGTTGTTGTATTCATGAGTTCGGCATGGCGTGTGAGCGTAATAATAATTCGCGACCATTATTACGGTTGCAAGCCAAGTCAAGCAAGTGATGTACAACAAGTATTGAACTAGATGAGATGTACGAACGGTGGCATATTTATATGATTGTGAATATTGATCGTGGCGGTGTATGTAATTTATTTGTGTTGCGTTCCTAACCGAGTTCATTTCTTAGAATAAAGACGAGGAACGAACATGATAATGATGATCAAGGCGAAGACTAAAGGCGTCACGCGGCCTTTGTAGAGGACGTTAAGAAGATGTTCCTAGATTCGATTAACGAGCAAGTAGTCAATCTAGTCAAGGAACAAGTGAAGATCATTTTTCACGAAGATAATATGGGAAGGCAAGATTTCTACTACAAAAATTTCAAGGGTGCTCAACCTCCCACTTTTGATGGCAAACGAGACCCACTTAAGAGTGCTAGATGGATCTCCGATATGGAGGGGGCCTTTTGTACTTTTGACAACCAGGAAATTTCCGAACAAATTTAAACTTAATCTTTATATGTTTTCGACACGATAATCAAAGTATGTAATGCTGAAATCTCAAAAACTTTGAACTATGTTCATGTATTCATTTACCCTTCGACTGCTCTCGATGATTCACGAACAATTATGTGTGAATAGATATGTATGAAGATATACATATGTGTGATTATTAAATTGAGAAATATTAATAAAACATTTAAAGGTTTGGTTGATATGAAAATAAGTTATGAAATTACTATATGTCTTAAGAACGTTAACAAAGTATTTGATGAATAATACTTTACGTAAATGTATTAGTTTCAATATTTATTTATCGACGGAAATTAAAAGATAATATCAAATGATTGAATTATCAGATACAGTGTGATATGATTACGGATCTCTGTAGTAAGGTCCACTATGATTTAAGAAATCTGTTCTTTTTAACAGTATTCGGAATAATTGGTAAAGTAATCTACCATTGAGAACAAAGTATCAAATAACGAAAGTTAGACAAAAGGTAGTGGGGAATTGAAATTTCATAATATCCAATTGATCTATTTTAAACGTTCGAAAACATTTTCAGTCTAAAAGAATTCTATTACTAAAACGTTTTATAATGTAATTTAAATATGTATATAAAACCTAATTAAAGTTTTATGCTATATATATTAAATTACAAATACATATAATTATTGATACAAAGATATAAAACGTACTATGATATATTTCGAATGATTAGTACATTTCACAACATGTCAAGAAGTAGATTTTTAAAGTTATTATCATTATCTTTTATTGTTATAAATCTTATGAATTATATATAACTATTAGAGTGTCACGTCTTCTTTAAAAACGAATATAACTTTATAAATATCTAGAACCACTTTTGACAAATTGTTACCGATCCATTTTAATAAAGATAAAAGGTTTTAACGTTATCTTAAAAATTTAGAATCTTTCTAGAAACCTTTTGACAAATTACAAGTGATAACGGATCGTGATTTAATATAAATAAATAACTTGCAACGTGTAATTTAAAAATGTGTTTATATATATTTCGAATTAATTTATAAAGAATATTAGTATTCGATTAGTAATAAGAATATTTAACGAGTTAGAGTAAATGCTATTACATAAATGATGCATACCAATTTATGTTATATTAGGAAAACGATTTTAAATTAAATAATAAACTTTGAAATATAATTAGTTGAAAAACTAAATAATATATTATTAAATAAATATCTCTAATATATATAAATTTATATTTCTAAATGAAAATGAATATTTTACAAAGTGATAAAATATAATAATGAAAAAATATATATTTTACAAAGTGATAAAATATAATATTAAGTTAGTCATAAAATGTTTTGATTTAAAATAATATTTTTATATATATATTAGTAAGTAACGAGACGATGATTTAAAGAAACAAATGGCCAAAACATTTAAATAATTAAGTTACACTTCGAGCGATATAGTTATTAGTGATTTAAGTTTAAATATCGTTAAAGGTACACGTCGCGGAATTTAAAGTACAAGTTTTCTAAGCGTACGAAATTGAGTTCGATAAACCGGAACTGGGACATAAGTCGAGCGTGAACGTACAAGTCATCGGAACCAATTTTACAAGTCAACTATGCACATAAATATAATATAATATATAATTAATTATATAAATTAAATATGTATATTATTATATAATAAAAACCGTCGGCAGAATGAAAACAAAACGAAGTTTGTGCGTACCAGCTGGCCATGCGATCGCATGGCAAATGGGCATGAAACCCATGCGATCGCATGGGGTTCAGTTTCAGCCCACATCCTTTAAAGCTCGATCGAATTCGCATTTCTGATTCACAATTCATTTCACTTTATCTCCCATATGCTCCGTATAATATTTATTTTATTTAAATTATTATTATTATTATTATTAAGATTAATATTATTATTAAACTTAATATTATTTTTAGTAGTATGTGTATTATTAATAGTATTACATAAAATACTATGACGAGGTCATGAGCGAGTTATTTCAAAAAGGGTTTTTCGAGTGGGATAGAGCTAAGGAGATTATGGGTTATAGCTATGGAGGTTATGTGCATTATTCGGGGGTATGCTCGTGAGATCAATCTAGTGTTTATCGTCTCTGTTGCGTCTACGTACTTTCCTGCAATACTGAATCACAATATTGATACGTGAACACTCATAACTTAACTTTTATATATTAATAGTGTATCCCTGACTAGTGCTCGAGTATATATGATTATGCATGCCTGTATTCTTAGTTTCATCGTTAGATAGTTTATGATAAATTATGAATTTAATACATATGCTACTGAGATAAGGTATATGTTATGCATGTCGTTGGAAAGCTGGCGAAAAATTAATAACTTTTCATTTAAAAAGCGCATGGTTTCGATGAACGGATTAAAAGATATGGTCAACTCAATTATTATTAATTCTATTATTATTATTATTATTATTATTATTATTATTATTATTATTATTATTATTATTATTATTATTATTATTATTATTATTATTATTACTATCGTCGTTATTATCATCGTTATTATTATTATCTAATAAGTATATTTATTATTATAATTATTGTTATTATGATTATCATTATCATTATTAATATAAGTATTATCATTAAAATTGTTATGTTATTATTATTACTATCGTTATTATCATTAAGGTTATTATTAATATTATTATTATTATTAGTATTATCATTAGTATTATTATAATTATTATTATTAGTATCATTATCATTAAAACTAATATTAATATAATCTAATTGTTATGATTACTATTATTATCATTATTATGAATGCGATATAAAAGAGGACTAAAAGCTATTAAACAAATCGATTAGGAAATAATGAGTATGAGTATCATGATGAAATTAAAATATGGTAAGACAGTGATTTAAATAAAAATATCATTTTCATTATTTTTACCATTATTATTATTAAAAATATCATTTATATTAAAACTTTTATTTTTATTAAAATTACCATTTTTAATAGAAATATCATTGTTATTATAAAATATCATTATTATTATCATTTTAGTATTATTAAAAAATGATTATTATTAGTATCGATAATATTAAAAAGTATCGTTATTATTAAGATTATCATATTTGTTAGAAAATGTATACATTAAAATTATCATTTTATGAATATTATTAGTATTATTAATAACAACAATATTATTATCACTATCATTAACATAATTATAATAATATTATTTATTTATTAAAATTATTATTATCATTAATAAACATAAATAATGTTATTATTATTATTATTATTATTATTATTAAAATAGTTAATATTATTATTATTACAAAATAATACAACTTTTGTTCATTATTATTATCAATATTATTTTATCAAATAAATATGTGATACAAAGATATTTTTACCACACGTAATATAATTACATTAATAATACATACCACAATATTTTTATGATATCAAGTGAACTTTATAAATTTTATTACTTGAGATGTATAAAAGTATATTTTTATCATATATAAATTTTAATATAAAATTTTATTTATTAATAAATGACTTGTATTATTTACTCTAATAAAATCTGATAAATATATTTAAATATATCAAACGACTATATTTAAGTTATATAATAAACATGTATAGATTTTGGAAGTCATTTTGGGTCAAGTTGACTTTTGCATATCAGTCTCGAGTATTAGGATTGTGATACACTATGACCTGACCTAAATTGTTAGAAATTTATTTGACCAACATATACTAATATAGGTTCGTGAATCTGAGGCCAACCTTGCACTTGTTCAGTGCCGTCATATGTATTTTTACTACGAAATACAGTATTGTGAGTTTCATTACTCTCTTTTGAAATGCTTTTGCAATATATATTTTTGGGTCTGAGAATACATGCGCTGTTTCTATAAATGTTTGACGAAATAGACACAAGTAATCGAAACTACATTGTATGGTTAGATTATCGAAATCGAATATTGCCCCTTTTAGCTTGGTAGCCTAAGAATTAGGGAAATGGCCCTTAATTGACGCGAATCCTAAAAATAGATCTAAGGACCCTGACAAGTCCCATTCGGGTTACGAATGTTTTAGTACTTCGACGATATATACTGATTGCGACGGCCGGTATATAGCATGCAGTTTGCAAAATGCCTGTATGTGGGGGATATTCTATATGCATCCTGTCAGTTCGGTTATCAAGCGTTCACCATATGAATTATTTTTATCTCTATGCAGTTTGCGAAATGCCTGATATGAGATGTATATTCATGAGAAATGGAAATAAAAATCTTGTGGTCTATTAAAATTATGAAAATGATTGATTACGATAAACTAATGAACTCACCAACCTTTTGGTTGACACTTGAAAGCATGTTTATTCTCAGGTATTAAAGAAATCTTCCGCTGTGCATTTGCTCATTTAAAAGATATTACTTGGAGTCATTCATGGCATATTTGAAAAGACGTTGCATTCAAGTCATTGAGTTCAATAAAGACTATTATTAAGTAAATGACAGATTAGGTCATTTATAATTGGATATTATGAAATGGTATGCATGCCTATCAACTTTCGATGAAATGAAAGTTTGTCTTTTAAAATGAATGCAATGTTTGTAAAATGTATCATATAGAGGTCAAATACCTCGCAATGTAACCATATGTTATTGTATTCGTCCTTATGGATTAGGACGGGTCGTCTCATGTGGTATCAGAGCGGTGGTCTTAGCGACCAGGTCTTGCATTAGTGTGTCTAACGGATAGTTATTAAGATGCATTAGTGAGTCTGGACTTTGACCTTAGCTGCATGTCAAAAGTTTTGCTTATCATTTTTGTCAGAAATTACATGCTTATCATTCTTAATTCTAGACACGTTTTCTGCATTTATTGCATACATAGTGTATAGACAAATTCATATCTTAGCATATCTATTACTGTAAACTTTACTTGATATCTTCTGAAAATTCCTCCGTGATTTATGAAATTTTGGTATTATATATACATATGTAAATTATGTATTGAAGAGTACCAATCTAAATTCTATAATCTATTTCATATGAAAAATCATTCCCTGAATATACTAGATGGATCACGTATCTAGCTTAAATTCCTTAAATTCCGACAACTATTCCGATATGGATTTCCACTCGTGCTCCGAAAACAGTGTAATCGGAATAGATCAACCAATTAGCCATCATCTATTCTGGATGAATTGGGAATGGGTTAGTTGTCTACTTAGTCATTGGAGATAAGAAGAAGGTGATCCCTTCCATCCACCACATTGCCCTCTTGGTGAAGAACCTGAAGCACTTACCGGCGAACCTGTTCGTAATACCATTTTCTCTCTCATTTCCAGAGTATCTCGTCACGATTATATACTATCTCACATTCTAGATCTTATTCATCCGCTTGCCCGAACCACCAATCATCTCGGTGTAATAGAAGAAGTCAACGAGCTTTGCGCTCGAGTATTGGCTTTGAAGAATATGATGCAAAGATTACAAGCACCAGTAGCATCACCGGCATCAGTAGTACCACCATCATTAACACCAACAGTACCATTACCATCACCGACAATAACCTCTGCATCCCACACCTCAACATCACAATTTATACCTTGAGCATCAATATCATACACACTGTAGGTACCAAGGAATACCAACAACAATAACCGACAAAGTATTGATTCATAATTTTATTGAAGAAACATTATGCGGCGATTATGTAATCTCTAAAGTCTTAGAGATTATCTATTCTAGCCTTAACCATAAATCAGATGTGTGGACCGAGATGATAAAAGGAAGAGTAAAAACCCTGACAAGGATAGTGCATGAATTACAAGTTAGACTTGTTTTACCAGCAGCATCAACAGTACCGTCAGCATCACCAGCACAGTCAGTGCCGTCGGCATCGTCAGAATCAGCAGCATCTGCAACATCACAAGCTCCGCCAGATCCATAATCACCGCAAACATCATCACTAATCAACAACGCGTATATTGTATCAACGAGATTGAAGTATTAACTCATTCCCTCTGAATAAATCATATGTATATTTTATATATATATGAATTTTGAGATCAAAATAAATCTTTTTGTACTAAGCTATTATGTATGAATTAAATAAGGGTAGATACTACTCGGTTGAATTCATATTACTAATATGCTAAGATGTACATCCTTCCTTAACAACTTAACCATCGTTAACTACGATCTCTGTTTCAACTCAATGAACGTTTCATAATAAACTTAGTGTATTATTCAATTACATGTTTGATTTTACACTTTTAAAATACTCGAAACTTTCTAGAGAACATCATTCATATCTAACGAAGTTCGCAAGAATTCACAAGCATCAACATCCGTCACCAAGAAAATGCCAATAAGAATAAATAATAAAGTATTGATTACATTAGTGAAATATTCCGCGAAGATTATATAATCTCTATTGTTTTAGAGATTATTCATTTCTAGTTCCAGCCAAAAATCAAATGAGTTTAATTTAATATTAACTCATTAAATCTGTATTATATCTGAAGAAAATATACACATATTTTCATAAAGACTGTAATAAAATTCTCTTGTACAAAATATTACTTGTGAAACTTTTAACGGGTAGGTAATACCCGAGAGATATATAAATTCACAATTAATATGTTACATTCTTTGATTCTGATTCAACAAATCATCAACTATACTCACTATTTTCATAACGATATACATTCTTTCATAGAAATCAAAACAACCGTTCTCATCCAAATTCAATTTCATATTCTAATTTTGACAGATCAGAATCCAAGTCAAGACTCAACAGGAGACATCACTCTTAAATCTCTACATCTTTCAAAGCTATACTTTGAATTCAAAATTGTGCTAGAACATCACTTCTACCCAGAAAAATATTCGTATTATTCAAAAATTCTAGAACATCATATGTATATTAACGATTACAATCTGTGTTCAAACCTTTCGAAATTCCTGAAGACACTTCAAATAATGAACAATCGAAATGATGATCCAACCACATATTACCCACAGTCTTGCACCTGAAAAACTCTCGAAAAGAAAGTCATAGTTTAACACGTATCCGTGTCAGACCATTTGGCATTTATTAGCAAAAATAACTTTTCAATCCCTTTTCAAAGTAGACAATTTTGTCATAGCTCCAGCAAATCAACTTAAATGGTTCATTCGAATAAGTCTTATTATAACGATTATCCCTTCATCATTGTTACCGGGGAACCGTTTATATTCCACCACATTAGCAGTAAACTTACCAGCAACCGTATTGATCTAGGTGTGACGACCCGGGAATTTCCGACCAAATTTAAACTTAATCTTTATATAGTTTCGACATGTTAAGCAAAGTCTATTAGATTAAATTTTAGAATTTTTAAACTATTTCATGAAAGCATTTAACCATTGATTATTCCCGACGATTCACGAACAATTGTTTGTAAATAAATATGTATATATAAATGTAAGTATATGTATATTAACTTGAAATTATAAAATATAATTTAACCATTAGAAATAAATATGTAAAATAAGATACATGATATTATATTTCTATTTATATTTATTTTATATATATATATATATATATATATATATAAATTAATATCCAATATAAGTTATTACATAATATAAATTATAAATGATAACATGTAATATTAGTATATTAAAAATTTATACAACAATAATATTATTCTCATTACTATAAGAAGTATTAGTGGTAATTTATATAGATATGAAGTGTGATAAATTTAAATTATTATAATATTATCATTATTATTAATAATAATATTATTATAAAACTTATAGATATTATTATTATTAATAATATAATTATTATTACCATTACATTATTATAAAGTGTTATTATTATTATTTATAATATTAAGAAGTATTATTATTATAGTTATACTTAATAACTAATGAGACTAAATATAATACATATATGTCTATAGATATATATATAAATAGATATATTAAATACAGTGTATACATATAAATATATAAATATATATATAGAATTACAAGTTATAATATAATTGACATGTTATTATTATTACATTCATTAATATGTATATTAATATTAGCATTAAAATCAGTATTATTATTATTATTTATTATTAGATATTATTATTATAAAGAATTATTATTATTATAAATAATTATCATTATCAATATTTTAGTTATTAGAAAATAATATAATCTATTGTTTTTATCATCTATAATATTAGTATTTCTATTATTATTATTAGTGTTTCTATTTTTATTAAAAAATATTATTATTATTAATTAGTATTATTATTATTAATATGTTTATTAATTATTAATATTTATTAATTATTAGTTATATTATATAAAACAGATAATACGCGTAAGATATTTATATATCATTATCAGTTTTGGTTGTTTCTGGTTTCTGTTACGTCCGTGATACTGGGTCGGCACCAGGAGTCCTACGAAGACCAATCAACTCATGTCTTATAGAAAAATCATTCAATCTACTATCATCAATTATCTATTACAAATGTTATAATGGTTTAATTTTGTGAAATTAAACAATTTTTTTAAAAAAAATTCTCGGTATACCTCTGTTCGTGTTCATTATCATCCACAACTCTATTTTGAATGTAATTTAAAAATCCTTAAATGCATAGTTGTTAGTAATCATTTATATAAACTATCTGTAGATTTATAGATTTCAATTCATCACATTCATCACAAATTTCTGAGTCAAAGTTTGTGAATTAAAAAGTCAACCTATGTTCTTCGATCAAATTAAAGTTTTAAAGATCGTTTTTGTTGAAATTGATGTTTGAGAGAGTTTCTAGGCGTAATTTGAAACATATTTGGTGTTGCAAGCTTCGGCTAAAACGTTCTCCAACTCAAAATTCATATTTTTTTTATATAAACCACGAAGCTGCAGCAACAGCACATTTTGATTTCTGTTATTTTTTTGAGTTTCTTTTTCTGCTTTCGTTTATTATAAACATTTGAGTCTGATTAGTTAGTATTATTTTGAAGAATCAGAAATCATTTTGTGATGAATTGCATCCTTGTTGGTTGATTAAAATGTAAAGAAGGAGAAGAAGGATGCCGGAACAGATGGATATAGGATATATGTTTTTTTTTTGTTATCTTATCAGGATAATAGAAATAGAAGGATGGTTAGGGGTATTGTCGGGGAATGGGAGGTCACGGGTTCGAGCCCCGTCTTCGGCAATTCTTTTTAGAGGAAGTTTAAAGGGTATACTCTTTTAAAGTTATTTCCATTATTATTATTATTATTATTAATTATTATGAATAAAATTATTATTGTTAGTATTATTATTATTAATTATTATGAATAAAATTATTATTGTTAGTATTATTATTATTATTATTATTATTGTTATTATTATTATTATTATTATTATTATTATTATTATTATTATTATTATTATTATTATTGTTGTTGTTGTTGTTGTTGTTGTTGTTGTTGTTGTTGTTGTTGTTGTTGTTGTTGTTGTTGTTGTTGTTGTTGTTGTTGTTGTTGTTGCTATTATTATGTTAGAATTCTTATTATTATTACTAATACAAATACCATGAAATTTATAATTAACATTAATATAAGTTATATTATTATCATTATCATTATCATTATTAGTATTATCATGACTAACATTATTAGTAGTATTATTATTATTGTATTATTATTGTTATCATCTCCCCATACACCACTCACGTGGTATTGAGTTTTGTTGTTGTTGTGTTGTTGTATTGTTATCATCATTAATATGATTGTGAACATGTTAACAACATTCATGTTACGAAATTTATAATAAAAGCGATATGATAAAAAATATGGAAAATGATTATAATTATATGAATATAGATAAAATTATGAATACGACTATGAACTTAAGTTATAGAAACTGTAGTTACAAGCTTAGAAATTTAACACAAAGTTTATGATAAATCTGATTATTATTACCACTATTATTATAATTATTATATTATTAAAGTAAAGTATCATTTTATTATTATCATTAAATTATTAATATTACTATTATTATCATGTTATCATTATAGTTAATATTATCAAAGTTATTAATATTGTTATCCTTAATCTGATATTATTACAATTATTAAGTTAACAAACAAATAATATTTATATAAAAATATATTTAATACACATGACCTAACTATATTAATACTTTTATTTACCTAAAATATACAAAATGAAAATATAATAAAATATATAAATTATTAATATAAAAATTATCACTAATAATAATACAAATATATGTTCGATTATGATTATATGTATTAATGAATATACAAATGATATAGGTTCGTGAATCTGAGGCCAACCCTGCATTGTTCAGTTATTCAATATCGTCATATGTATTTTTACTACAAAATACATTATGTGAGTTTCATTTGCTCCCTTTTTAAATGCTTTTGCAATATATATTTTTGGGACTAAGAATACATGCGCTGCTTTTATAAATGTTTTACGAAATAGACACAAGTAATCGAAACTACATTCTATGGTTGGATTATCGAACCGAATATGCCTTAGCTTGGTCGCCTAAGAATTGGTGTTTATTATAACTGCCACCAATTGACGCGAATCCTAAAGATAGATCTATGGGCACTAACAAGCCTCAGTCAGAGAATTTGAACTGCTTTAGTACTTCGATTTATCATGTCCGATGTGAGTCCCGAAATGATGGGGATATTCTATATGCATCCTGTTAAGGTCGGTTACCATGTGTTCAATCCATATGAATGAATTTTAATTCGCGAGTTACGCGTGTCAATATATGAAATCTTGTGGTCTATTAAAATGATGGAAATGGATGATTTTGATAAACTAATGAACTTACCAACCTTTTGGTTGACACTTGAAAGCATGTTTATTCTCAGGTATGAAAGAAATCTTTCGCTGTGCATTTGCTCATTTTATAGATATTACTTGGAGTCATTCATGACATATTTCAAAAGACGTTGCATTCAAGTCGTTGAGTTCATCAAGATTATTATTAAGTCAATTATAGTTGGATATATTATGAAATGGTATGCATGCTGTCAACTTTCGATGTAAATGAAAGTTTGTCTTTTAAAAACGAATGCGATGTTTTTAAAATGTATCATATAGAGGTCAAGCACCTCACGATGTAATCAAATGTAATGTATTCATCCAGATGGATTAGGAAGGGTCGTTAAACTAGGACTTTCTGAAAAATCATTATATTTATCGAAACCCCATCATTTACTCATCTACATCTTGTAACAATAATTGTCATACAAACTACCGAGAATTAGCAATCAGTCTTTCGAATCTCACAATGATTCTACGCCAATAGTTATATATATACATATAATACCTACCTCCAAGACTTATATACTTCGAATGTGAAGTTTCTGAAAAACACCTTAAACTGCGAACTAGTTCTCGAAATTTTGAAAAATGCTGATGAAGCAGCAAAAACTATAAACGATCTTAACAGTCAAAAGTTTGATGATAAATAATAGTATGTTGGCAAAGCTTAGAAAAAGAGAAGGTTTAGAACTGGAAAACGGATTGAGCAAACCATGAAGGAGGCTGTGGACAAATCACAAAGACTAAACCTACCTTCAAAGAATCCAAATGATTCAGTGTCTGCTGAAATTATTATCCTATACCTTGCTACTGACTCTAAATCTTTACGGAAAATCTTCATCATCATCCATCGATATTAGAAATTCTAAGATGTCATCATATCTTTCATTATAAGTATCTTCGATGTTCCTGAAGATATCATCATAACTATTGTTATCCGAAATCATTTACCTCGTCGCTCTATCTGTGTTACATCATAAAAGAAACTATTTTAGTTTCTAAATTCTGAAACCTTCGAGTTTAAAATATGAATATTTTGAGTTTAAAATATGAATATTTTTGAAGTAGTATTGGGAACTGAAGCATGAGTTAGTATAATATAATGACATTTGATCAATGTGATTATATTACAGTAAGTCATGCTGAGTTTCTAATGGAACATGACGATTCACAGACCATACCGTCATCATATGCCATGTTACATGACTCTTGTATTCTATTTAATCTCTAAAAAAATATCAAGAAAATATTTTCTTGATGATTCGGTCTTTTCCGGATATTCTGGTAATTTGACAAATCAAGATCGTGCCATTACAATTTCCTTCTTAGAACATTAACTATGTTCATTCCGAAATTCATATCTACGAATTCAGGACCATTACATACGGTGCTTAATGGTAAGAAGAGAAAACAAAAGAATAAAGCTCCGAAGTAGAAATTGGTGTATAAATCGCAGCAAATAGGAGAGAACATTAACTGTGGATGACAATGATTATAGAAGACAGAAGCAGGGACTTTGAAATATAAGGGAAGATATAAAGCCCAACAACAATCCAGGAATTACAAACCATATATATCGATGCATATAGCAATATAAAGATACGGGAGAACTAAAAACACTATAAAACCAAGAGTATAGTAGAAGTAAATAGATTCTTTCGGTGATAGATGAAAAATAAGAATGACAGATATGAAAGTTAGGAGTATATCAAGAAACAAAACTGGATGGAGCATATTGATGAATGCTTTAAAGTATGAATAGAGGGAGGAAGAATAGAAGGTGTGAGCTATGGAAATAAGGAAACGAAGAGAGTGGATTTATAGTGACATATCCGACAGAGCAATCGAGACAGATCATCGCATTTAACCAAAGAAGATCCTAATTTCCTTAATTATCGAAGAACCAAATCTTATTACGAAGATTTTCTTTAAATCCCTTAAAATCCGAAAATCAACCGTGACTACTTCACCGGTTAAGTCAAACCTGCATCTACTCATTTTACTCTTTTGTGATAGCTTCACTCGTACTCTTCACATAAATGAATTGTTTTATCCAAATTACTCGCTGATGATAAAACTCTAATTTTCAGCTCGTATGCGTCATGAAAACATACTTATTGTCAGCCATGACCATCCCAATCAAATTTTGGGATGAAATTTCTTTAACGGGTAGGTACTGTGACAACCCGGAAATTTTTGAACAAATTTAAACTTAATCTTTATATATTTCCGACACGATAAGCAAAGTCTGTAATGCTGAAATCTCAAAAACTTTGAACTGTGTTCATGTATTCATTTACCCTTCGACTGCTCTCGACGATTTACGAACAATTATGTGTAAATAGATAAGTATGAAGATATACATATGTTTGATTATTAAATTGAGAAATATTAATATAACATTTAACGGTTTGGTTGATATGAAAATAAGTTATGAAATTATTATATGACTTAAGAACGTTAACAAAGTATTTGATGAATAATACTTTACGTAAACGTATTAGTTTCAATATATGTTTATCGACGGAAATTAAAAGATAATATCAAATGATTGAATTATCAGATACAGTGTGATATGATTACGAATCTCTGTAGTAAGGTCCACTATGATTTAAGAAATCTGTTCTTTTTAACAGTATTCGGAATAATTGGTAAAGTAATCTACCATTGAGAACAAAGTGTCAAATAACGAAAGTTAGACAAAAGTTAGTGGGGAATTGAAATTTCATAATATCCAATTGATCTATTTTAAACGTACGAAAACGTTTTCAGTCTAAAAGAATTCTATTAATAAAACCTTTTATAATGTAATTTGAATATGTATATAAAACCTAATTAAAGTTTTATGCTATATATATTAAATTACAAATACATATAATTGTTGATACAAAGATATAAAATGTACTATGATATATTTCGAAAGATTAGTACATTTTACAACATGTCAAGAAGAAGATTTTTAAAGTTATTATCATTATCTTTTATTGTTATAAATCTTAGGAATTATATATAACTATTAGAGTGTCACGTCTTCTTTAAAAACGAATATAACTTTATAAATATCTAGAACCACTTTTGACAAATTGTTACCGAGCCATTTTAATAAAGATAAAAGGTTTTAACGTTATCTTAAAAATTTAGAATCTTTCTAGAAACCTTTTGACAAATTACAAGTGATAACGGTTCGTGATTTAATATCAATAAATAACTTGCAACGTGTAATTTAAAAACGTGTTTATATATATTTCGAATTAATTTATAAACAATATTAGTATTCGATTAGTAATAAGAATATTTGACGAGTTAGAGTAAACGCTAGTACATAAATGATTCATACCAATTTATGTTATATTAGGAAAACGATTTTAAATTAAATAATAAACTTTGAAATATAATTAGTTGAAAAACTAAATAATATAAAATATCTCTAATATATATAAATTTATATTTCTAAATGAAAATATATATTTTACAAAGTGATAAAATATAATAATAAAAATATATATATATATATATATATATATATATATATATATATATATATATATATATATATATATATATATATATATATATATATATATATATATATATATATATATATATATATATTTTACAAAGTGATAAATATAATATTAACTTAGTCATAAAACATTTTGATTTAAAATAATATTTATATATATATATATATATATATATATATATATATATATATATATATATATATATATTAGTAAGTAACGAGACGATGATTTAAAGAAGCAAATGACCAAAACACTTAAATGATTAAGTTACACTTCAAGTGATATAGTTATTAGTGAATTAAGTTTAAATATCGTTAAAGGTACACGTCGCGGAATTTAAAGTACAAGTTTTCTATGCGTACGAAAATGCGTTCGAGAAACCGAAACTGGGACATAAGTCGAGCGTGAACGTACAAGTCATCGGAACCAATTTTACAAGTCAACTATGCACATAAATATAATATAATATATAATTAATTATATAAATTAAATATATATATTATTATATAATAAAAACCGTCGGCAGAATGAAAACAAAACGAATTTTGTACGTACCAGCTGGCCATGCGATCGCATGGAAAATGGGCATGAAACCCATGCGATCGCATGGGGTTCAGTTTCAGCCCACATCCTTTAAAGCTCAATCGAATTCGAATTTCTGATTCACAATTCATTTCACTTTATCTCCCATATGCTCCGTATAATATTTATTTTATTTAAATTATTATTATTATTATTAAGATTAATATTATTATTAAACTTAATATTATTATTAGTAGTATGTGTATTATTAATAGTATTACATAAAATACTACGACGAGGTCATGAGCGAGTTATTTTAAAAAGGGTTTTTCGAGTGGGATAGAGCTAAGGAGATTATGGGTTATAGCTATGGAAGTTATGGGCATTATTCGGGGGTATGCTCATGAGATCAATCTAGTGTTTATTTTCTCCGTTGCGTCTACGTACTTTCCTGCAATATTGAATCACAATATTGATATGTGAACACTCATAACTTAACTTTTATATATTAATAGTGTATCCCTGACTAGTACTCGAGTATATATGATTATGCATGCCTGTATGCTTAGTTTCATCGTAAGATAGTTTATAATAAATTATGAATTTAATACATATGCTACTGAGATAAGGTATATGTTATGCATGTCGTTGGAAAGCTGGCGAAAAATTAATAACTTTTCAGCACATGGTTTCGATGAACGGATTAAAAGATATGGTCAACTGAATTATTATTAATTCTAATATAATTATTATGATTATTATTACTATCGTCGTTATTATCGTCGTTATTATTATTATCTAATAATTATTATTATTATTATTATTATTATTATTATTATTATTATTATTATTATTATTATTATTATTATTATTATTATTATTACTATCGTCATTATTATCGTCGTTATTATTATTATTATCTAATAATTATATTTATTATTATAATTATTGTTATTATGATTATCATTATCGTTAAAATATAATTATTATTATTATAATTATTATGATTATGATTATCATTATGTTATTATTATTACTATCGTTATTATCATTAAGGTTATTATTAATATTATTATTATTATTAGTATTATCATTAGTATTATTATAATTATTATTATTAGTATCATTATCATTAAAACTAATATTAGTATCATCTAATTATTATGATTACTATTATTATCATTATTTTGAATGCGATATAAAAGAGGACTAAAAGCTATTAAACAAATCGATTAGGAAATAATGAGTATGAGTATCATGATGAAATTAAAATATGGTAAGATAGTGATTTACATAAAAATATCATTTTCATTATTTTTATCATTATTATTATTAAAAATATCATTTATATTAAAACTTTCATTTTTATTAAAATTACCATTTTTAATAGAAATATTATTGTTATTATAAAATATCATTATTATTAGACAAAATTACATGGGGGGTCCCTGTGGTATGTTCAAAACATCAACCGGAGTCCAAAAAGATTTTTTGAACTTGAGGGGTCACTGTGGTATGCATTCGTTTCATGGGGAGTCCATTTTGCTAAGAACGTTAAATTTGTCCGTTAAAACTCATCATGGGCACTGCACATGAGGGTATGTTTGGTATTTTATCTATTCTTCTCTTTTTTTTAGTCTACATCTACAACTCTTGAAACCCTTTTCCATCTTCTTCCCAATATTTCCATGACCTGGAACTTATCAAATCAATACAAAACATCAAAACTGTAACCAAATTGAATTAAAACTAAACTAAGTTCAAATCAAAACACTAAGCTGATCAAATCAAACCCAAACTATATTCATAGCAACAAAACTCCTACTTATATTACAAAAATATTCCATAACCTCCTTAGATTAACAAGCAAACGTAATCCATGTATTATTTTTTTTAATTGATAATCCATGTATGTTAATTATTTATTAGATAACCCACCAACCACGTCGTGCTAACAAACTAAGCCTTTATCTTCAATAACTTTTCTAAGTGTCGGTCACAACCATTCTACATAATCATTTTTCGGTCAAACTAATCAATTAATTAAATTAACTTACAAAAGTAATACTAACGAAATTAAACGATTGTTAAACGATTATTAAACGTCGACTATACTAAACTTCGAAATACCCAACATTATCATCAGATCTGGAATCGATTCATCAAGATGAAATTCTACCATTAAAATCTTCATCAATTTTGACCGGTATCTCCACCGACTAGCGATTTGATGAAACACAATAAATATGGTGTTTACTGATTTGATTTATACGGAGTTGTAAAGGTGATTGTGCTAAATCCATTGTGATATAAAGACATCAAGGAGAAAGGTTTGTGGTAGATGAGATATGACTGAGCTTGGAATTAAGATATAGAATACGAGAGGTGGGTTTGAATTTCTCAGACCTACTCCACCGGTGCCGGCAACGGTTGCCTTATCGCATCGTTGAATTTCTCAAATCAATCTTGATATTGAAGACATCAAAGAGAAAGGTTTGTATGAGAGGTCGGTTTGAACCATGTTATTAAAATTTATTAGTGAGAATTAGATCTGAAAATTATATCCGAAATTAGATCTGGGTTTTAAAGAAGTATGAATAATATGTGTTGTGAGTTCAGGATATTTGTTGGGATATTAAGATGAAGCAAGGTAAAGAGGGTGAAAGGAGCTAAAAAGACCAATGTACCCTCATGTGCAAAACATGTGCATCACAAAAACGTTAGAATTAAACGGACGTCAGGTAAATGGACTCTCCATGAAACGAATGCATACCACAGTGACTCCTCAAGTTCAAAAAATCTTTTTGGACTCCGGTTGATGTTTTGAATATACCACAGGGACCCCCCATGTAATTTTGTCTTATTATTATCATTTTAGTATTATTAATAAAATGATTATTATTATTATCTATAATATTAAAAAGTATCGTTATTATTAAGATTATCATATTTGTTAGAAAATGTACACATTAAAATTATCATTTTATGAATATTATTAGCATTATTAATAACAACAATATTATTATCACTATCATTAACATAATTATAATAATATTATTTATTTATTAAAATTATTATTATCATTAATAAACATAAATAATGTTGTTATTATTATTATTATTATTAAAATAATTAATATTATTATTATTACAAAATAATACAACTTTTGTTCATTATTATTATCAATATTATTTTATCAAATAAATATGTGATACAAAGATATTTTTACCACACGTAATTTAATTACATTAATAATACATACCACCATATTTTTATGATATCAAGTGAACTTTATAAATTTTATTACTTGCATATATATAAAAGTATATTTTTATCATATATAAATTTTAATATAGATTTTTATTTATTAATAAATGACTTGTATTATTTACTCTAATAAAATCTGATAAATATATTTAAATATATCAAACGACTATATTTAAGTTATATAATAAACATGTATAGATTTTGGAAGTCATTTTGGGTCAAGTTGACTTTTGTCGACTTTTGCATATCAGTCTCGAGCATTAGGATTGTGATACACTATGACCTGACCTAAATTGTTAGACATTTATTTGACTGACATATACTAATATAGGTTCGTGAATCTGAGGCCAACCTTGCACTTGTTCAATGCCGTCATATGTGTTTTTACTACAAAATACAGTATCGTGAGTTTCATTACTCCCTTTTTAAATACTTTTGCAATATATATTTTTAGGACTGAGAATACATGCGCTGTTTTTATAAATGTTTGATGAAATAGGCCCAAGTAATCGAAACTACATTCTATGGTTGGATTATCGAAATCGAATATCGCCCCTTTTAGCTTGGTAGCCTAAGAATTAGGAAAATGGCCCCTAATTGACGCGAATCCTAAAAATAGATCTATGGACCCTGACAAGTCCCATTTGGTTTACGAATATTTTAGTACTTCGACGATATATACTGATTGTGTTGGACAGTATATAGCATGCGGTTTTCAAAATGTCTGTATGTGGGGGATATTCTATATGCATCCTGTCAGTTCGATTATCAAGCGTTCACCATATGAATGATTTTTATCTCTATGTAGTTTGCGAAATGCCTGATATGAGATGTATATTTATGAGAAATGGAAATAAAAATCTTGTGGTCTATTAAAATTATGAAAATGATTGATTACGATAAACTAATGAACTCACCAACCTTTTGGTTGGCACTTGAAAGCATGTTTATTCTCAGGTATTAAAGAAATCTTCCGCTATGCATTTGCTCATTTTAAAGATATTACTTGAAGTCATTCATGGCATATTTCAAAAGACATTGCATTCAAGTTGTTGAGTTCAATACAGATTATTATTAAGTAAATGACATATTAGGTCATTTATAATTGGATATTATGAAATGGTATGCATGCCTATCAACTTTCGATGAAATGAAAGTGTCTTTTAAAATGAATGCAATGTTTGTAAAATGTATCATATAGAGGTCAAATACCTCGCAATATAATCATATGTTATTGTATTCATCCTTATGGATTAGGACGGGTCGTCTTCGTACTAGTGAGTGCCCTCTCGATAAGAAGTCGAGGTATGGTAGTAGTATGCTAAGGGGTGAAGCCAAGTTGTGGTAGGACGCGAAAATCCAACTCTATAGTGAAGAACAATGTATGGAGATCACATGGGACGAGTTCAAAGCGGAATTTTTCAAGGAGTACCGAACTTCAGCCGCTCATTCTAGGCTTAAGGACGAGTTGCGTGCTTTGAGGCAAGGGTCAATGGATTTGAACACTCTCAAATCCATTTTCTTATCGAAGATCCAATTTTGCCCAGAGTATGTAGGGAATGATCATATGTTGAAGGAAGACTTTTACCGAACTTTAAATGACAACTACCAAGAGAAGATTAGTAGGAACTCGGTGAAAACTTTTGACGAGTTGTTTGACATGGCGAAGGGTTTTGAGACGTTTGTTTTGAAGGCAAGTGTTTCCGATGTTAGTAAGCGAAAGTTCGAAACTACGATGCATTCGAACAAAAAGAGTAAGAGTATTTCCGAGGGTGTCGGAAGCATGAAGAAGAATGGTACCGGTGGTTTTATACCCACGTGTTATAATTGCGGACAACGAGGTCATTTGTCGCGTGAATGTACGAATGCGACTTCTAACAAGGTTACGTATTTTAATTATCGAAAGGAGGGACACCGAAAGTCGGCGTGTCCGAAATTAGTTGGTGATGCATGAGAACCTGACGACGATGTTCAGGTACTTTTCGATATTTCTATTGAAAGGTATTTATGATTTTGTTTGATGCATTTTGTGTTAGTGCGCAGTGTGATGAAAGGTAGCGTTCCTTATGGAATTACCCTATGATGATGGTCGGGTTGACGGGCGAAGGGCGTAAGACTTGGTACTTCCAAGCATTCCTTAGTGTTGGGCAAAAGATTTTACCAAGCCATGAGAATGGGCTTTGGTGTTGTTTTGGTAGCGCGTAGTCGCTTTTGTGTCGTAATTGATGAAACATAAGTTTCATCGGGTACGGATGACTTAAAGTCGCTTTAGTGTTGTGATGGGTGACATCGAATGATTGGAACCCTCGAAGTCGAGCCTTTCGGTCTCAATGAATGTCGGTAGTGGAGTCTATGTGACGCGTTGTCAGGTGCCTCTTTCATACCTTCGAGTGTTATAGTCGACTCCGGTGACGTTGTTGTTACATTATACTTAGGGTACCGGAGAGAAACCCTTAGGTACATGAGTGACTAGGTGGAACTTTGATAAGTTATGGCAATCGGAGGGTTGCAAGAATAAATTTGGTGTAATTTGTGGCGAACTCTTCGTTCGAAGTGATTAAGGATAGGGTAAAATCCTTCGTATGCTCAAGGTTGGAGAAAGATGTGGTGATGGGTCGTGTGAACCCAATTGTTAGAAAAGTCTACCTTTCGGTAGCATTGTATGGTTGTACAAGGTGCGTGTTGTGTTGGCCTTATGCCGTTGCTTAAATAATGCCAACGGGTGACCGCGAGCGTCAACTCTAGTGTTTGAAAGTGAACTCTTAAGAAATTAAGGACTACGACCGATGGAGAGATTGGTCGCGTATATCGGAGAGTGATAATTATCGCAGGATGGTGTTACCATGGCGATGTGGTTATGGAACATAGTTCCAAGTGGGTTAGTTACACTCCCGCACGAGGAGGTTTTAGTGTGAAATTTCGAATAATGCTCATGTTAGATCCGGAGTTAGTGTCAGGACCTAGATTGGTCGATTTGGGGTGGAGTACAATTTCGATTAAATTGTATTTATTGTTTTGGATGTGAATTACTACTCGAGGTAGTAAGGTGGTTAAACTCGTGGAGAGATAATTAGACAGACTCGTTGAGCAAGGTAAGGTCCCCTAGTTGAGGGATGGTGTGCCCAGTTCTCTTTTAGAGAATTGTATTCTTGAACTTATGCGTGATATAGGTTATGTCTTGCGCAATCGTGATAGCGATGTTTGTGCATATGTATGATTTCATGTGCGGGAAATTCCAAGTCGAGTGAAATGATTCTAAGTATGCGTATATACTTAGTTTGTCTGTATGTATTGTGGCAAGTGCTATCCAATTGCGAGGATTCACTTTTCGTTGGTCACGGTTGGAGTGTGATAAGTAGTAAGTGTTATCCATTAGGATTCACTTTTCGTTGGCTACTTATCAGGGTGTGGCAAGCGTTTTCCGTTAGGATTCGCTTTTGTTTGGCCATGTTGAGGAGAGTTAAGAGTGATCCATAAGGATGCGCTTTTTGTCGACCTCTTGTTGCGTAGTGGTAAGTGGTTAACATTTGATCTACCGCTTTTCGTCGGCCACGTACGCGTGAGGATGTGGGGCAAGTGGTATCCAATCGTGCGGATTCACTTTTCGTCTGCTCCATTGTGTTGTTTGTTGGCCATATTGTTGGTGTGATGTTACTTTAGCAATGTACATGATAAGGGTACGCTGAAGGGATTGCTAACTCGGTACGAAGTTTGGAATGTTAGCATGTGTATGTCATGCAGTCGAGGCATGAGTTTGTCCCGGTTTGGGGATGAAGCGAGACTTAGTACTCGGTTGATAGATTTGGTAAATCACGGATGATGATTTAAATCGGAAGGGTAACTTTTGAGTAAAGTCGCCTAAAGGAGTTGAGCAAAATCTTCGAATTTGTGGGAATTGTTGTGGACATCGAATTTGGACGTATGTCGGAAGACCATAGAGTGTGGGTCATGTTAGTTAAGTGGCGAGGATCACGGGGACGTGATCCAATTTAATTGGGGGAGAGTTGTAAGACCCTAAACCCAAGTGTACAGGTGTACATAAACATTGAATAATCAAACTGAATTAAACTGAAACTGACAGACTGAGTTTGAGCTTGTGCGCGCCGCGCACAGGCAGTGGTGCGCGCCGCGCACCTAACCTGCGATAGAATTCTGCTTTTTCTATTTTGAGTTAAAAGAAGGGCATTTTGGTCATTTCACTTGAGGACGGATCTGTGGCCTTAATACCATAATTGGATCTAGTTTTGGATCACTTTCAAATCCACAAATACTCTCATTTCATTCTTAGAGAGAGAGAGAGAGAGATTTCGAGAGAGAGATTTGGAGATTTGGGGAAGAAGGAGCTTGAATCGATCAAAAGCTCGAGTGTTTAAGTTGTTCATCTCGCTTCTAGCTACGTTGTGGTAGTATTGGTAAGTTCTAACTCCAAGTTTTCATTGTATGATTAGTTTTCATAATTGGGGTTTGATTTGGGTATTCTTGAGTAAACCCACTAGTTGATAATTGGGTGATTGAGCTAGTAAATGTTGTTGATGACCATTGTTGGTGGGTTTTAGGTTGGATGATGAAATTGATTAGTTGATAATCATGTTCTGGTGTTGAAATCACTAGTTAACTAAGGTTATAAGTGATTAAAGGTGTAACTTGCAAAATGGGTGTTTTGACTTGAGATTAGGTCAAAATAGGTTTTGTGTAAGTAATATGTTTTGATGATGAAATCTTAAGTAAAATGAGTTGTTGGAACATAATCACTAGTCGATGGTGATTAAGGGTGTTTCGGGTGAGAATTGACTTAGTCAAATTGGAGGTAAATGCTAATGGGTCGAAATTGCACTCATGGTGTTTTGGGCATAAGCGGGAGTGTTTAGCTTATTTGTTTGTGAATTACTTAGGTGATTTAAATTTGGACGATTATGAGCTCAAGCGGGAGTTGCCTTTCTCATAACTGAGGTGAGTGGAATATTTATACATTTATGTATATAATTTGGTTACTTGCGTTCAACGTGGTAAGTGTTATCCGGTAGGATACGCTTTTCGTGGGCCACATTTGGGTTGGGAAAAATATAGTGAGTAGTATCCGTATGGATAGCTCTTCATTGGCTATATTTAGTTTGCGTTATGTGGTGAGTGATATCCAGAAGGAATGACACTTTGTCGACCACAATTGGAAGTGAGGCACGTGGCGAGCGATTAATGTTTGACCTATCTCTCTTCATCGGCCACATGTGTATGTTGGGGTAAGTGGTGAGTGTTATCCGTTTGGGGATTCGCTCCTCGTTGGCCACTTATCGTAGGGTGGTAATCGGGTTCGTTTTTTGTCGGACATCCTTGTGATTGAGGTAAGTGTTAACGGTTCGGTTGCACTTTTCGTCGGCCTCATGGTGCGTAGTGGTGAGTGGTTAATGTAATTGACCTACCGCTCTTCGTCGGCCACGTACGCGTTTCGATGTGTTGGTAAGTGTTAACGTTTCGGTTACGCTTTTCGTCAGCCACCATCGAGTCGAATGTCGACATTGTGTATATTGGGTTATGTGAGTTTTACTAGCATTGTACGTATGATTATTCGTTTATTGTGGTTTGCTAATGATATTGCGTTGTTTTGTGTAGGTGTATGCAAGTGGTTGAATTATGTATGTATGCGTATAAGTATTGCATTCACTAAGCATTAGCTTACCCTCTCGTTGTTTACATTTTTAGGTTCGGAGGTGGACGTGGCAAGGATATGCTCGGGATTAGATGATTTCCCTTTTGATGCTTGCTTGGATTACTTTTGGATTCGACTTAGGATTGGGTAGTTTATCCCCAAACATCATGCTCGTAGTTTTGTTTGGAACTTAAACTCATGTGGTCGAAACTTGTATTTTGTACTTAAAGGGTAATTTGGGCATATGTGGGCCCGGTGTCGTAAAACTTGTTTTATTATTGGACCGTGTTAGTTTTACTTACTATGTTGCGTTGTGAAAAGTGTTTCGTCTAAAAGTGTCGGGAAGCAAGAGATCATTAAGTTAAAAATGGAAATTTCGGACAGAGGCTGTCAGGCCTTGTGCGCAGCTGCGCACCCCACTGCTTAAAAAAAATTTATTTCGCGTATTCGGTTGGATAATGGGTTGGGTCGTTACACAACTAAAACCCGATCATCATAGCACTTTTCATGTAAGCATTAAATTCAAGTTCATCTCAAGAGAGTAGATTTAATCGGATATTGAAAACTAATAATCATCCTAGATTTGATTGGGGGGTTTTGATTGATTTTAACTAAAACTAGATTATCAACTAGCAAACTAACACAAATGAAGATAACAATTAAACTAAGCGTGTTCACTTGCAATGGTCCCATGTATGCATTGGATTACCCTTTATTCCCCTTTTTTCATAATGATGATGAACTATTAAGTATTTAGTGTTACCACTAGATTTTGATCCAACAAGGTTATAAACTCACGTAAACTCCTTTAGATAATCAAATTAAATTGGGTAATCATTAAGACCTTGATCATGGATTAAATTTACATAAAACCTTTAACCAAATCAATCGCTTGAAATGACTAACAATTATATAGTTTTGACTAAAAGCCCTTTGAAACTCTAACCAAATAAAATACACAATCACTTGAAATCTCTAACTTAGTTATCTAAATCACCTAACTGTGTTGAAGTATAAAATGAATCTCAAAACAAATTACTAAGCATTGGTTATCAAATTATAAGATCAAATAAAGTTTAAAACTCATATAGTAGTGGTTCTTCAATCAAAGCTCAATAACATACATCAATGATTCATTCAAACATCACTATTCATTTAACAATATCATATGGGTAGTACCAGAAGCTGTGATACTTGTACTATTCTCTCTATAATTTTATTTAACAATCATAATTCATATCATAATGCCTTTCAAAAAAAATAATAAATAAATAAATAAAATAATAATAATAATAATAATAATAATAATAATAATAATAATAATAATAATAATAATAATAATAATAATAATAATAATAATAATAATAATAATAATAATAATAATAATAATAATAATAATAATAATAATAATAATCTCTTTATATTATAATAACAAAAATGAAAATAGATCATCTTGAGTAACCATAACTAATCTTAGTCTTTCATTAAGTAACTCCTCACTAATCTAGACCATTCATATTTCCTAAACTTCATTATGACCTCATATGTAGTGACCCGAACTTTTCCATGTTTATATATATTAAATGAAATTGATATTTACATGATTAAGTGTTTCCAACATGTTAAGCAATCAAACTTGTTAAGACTTGATTAATTGAAATAGGTTTCATATAGACAATTGACCACCCAAGTTGACCGGTGATTCACGAACGTTAAAACTTGTAAAAACTATATGATGACATATATATGATTATATATATAGTTAACATGATATTATGATAAGTAAGTATCTCATTAGGTATTTTAACTATGAGTTATATACATAAAATTGAGTTTATTGATTTAAGAAACTCGAAACGATATATATAACGATTATCGTTATAACAACGTCTTACTAAATACATATGAATCATATTAAGATATTGATACACTATGTTTAATCATGATAAATGATAAGTAAACATGTCATTATGTATATTAACAATGAACTACATATGTAAAAACAAGACTACTAACTTAAGGATTTCGAAATGAGACATATATGTAACGATTATCGTTGTAACGACATTTAAATGTGTATATATCATATTAAGATATATTAATATATCATAATATCATGATAATATAATAATTTAACATCTCATTAGATATAATAAACATTGGGTTAACAACATTTAACAAGATCGTTAACCTAAAGGTTTCAAAACAACACTTACATGTAACGACTAACGATGACTTAACAACTCAGTTAAAATGTATATACATGTAGTGTTTTAATATGTATTCATACACTTTTGAAAGACTTCAAGACACTTATCAAAATACTTCTACTTAACAAAATGCTTACAATTACATCCTCGTTCATTTTCATCAACAATTCTACTCATATGCACCCGTATTCGTACTCGTACAATACCCAGCTTCTAAATGTATGTACTATTGGTATATACACTCCAATGATCAGCTCTTAGCAGCCCATGTAAGTCACCTAACCATGTAGGAACCATCATTTGATAACTAGCATGAATGATTACACAAAATTACAAACTAATGTGACCTTATATGGAGTACCTACATCACTTTTTCAATCATCACCATAAACACTTTCATTTTTCAATTTTTATGCATCAAACTAAACTCTCTCAAGTGTTCTTCCATTATTATAAGTGTTCTTCATCATCTTCATTAAAATATAGCTCAATCTAGTTCATAAATCCATACATAAACCAAGTTACAAAACAACTACTCAAGAACACACAAACAACACTTCCAAGTTTGCTAGCTTACTTTCAATCTTGCAAATCCATTTCAAGTGATCATCCAATCTCAAGAAATCTTTCTTATTTACAGTAAGATATCTTTCTAATTCAAGGTAATACTCATACTCAAACTTTGATTCAATTTCTATAACTATAACAATCTTATTTCGAGTGGAAATCTTACTTGAACTTATTTTCGTGTCATGATTTTGCTTCAAGAACTTTCAAGCCATCCAAGGATCCTTTGAAGCTAGATCTATTTTTCTCATTTCCAGTAGGTTTATCCACAAAAATTGAGGTAGTAATGATGTTCATAACATCATTCGAATCATATATATAAAACTATCTTATTCGAAGGTTTAAACTTGTAATCACTAGAACATAGTTTAGTTAATTCTAAACTTGTTCGCAAACAAAAGTTAATCCTTCTAACTTGACTTTTAAAATAAACTAGACACATGTTCTATATCTATATGATATGCTAACTTAATGATTTAAAACCTGAAAACACAAAAAACATAGTAAAACCGGATATACGCCGTCGTAGTAACACCGCGGGCTGTTTTGGGTTAGTTAATTAAAAACCATGATAAACTTTGATTTAAAAGTTGTTCTTTTGGGAAAATGATTTTTCTTATGAACATGAAACTATATCCAAGAATTATGGTTAAACTCAAAGTGGAAGTATGTTTTTCAAAGTGGTTATCAAGACGTCGTTCTTTCGACTGAAATGACTGCCTCTTATAATATTGAATTGTAACCTGTATTTTCGACTATAAACTTATACTTTTTCTGTTTAGATTCATAAAATTAAGTCCAATATGAAATCATAGCAACTTGAATCACTCAAAACGGATTTAAAACGAAGAAGTTATGCGTAAAACAAGATTGGATAATTTTGCTTGTTGTAGCTACGTGAAAATTGGTAACAAATCTATATTAATCATATCCTAGCTAACTTATATTATATAATACATATATTCTAATATATTATGTAATCTTGGGATACCATAGACACGTATACAAATGTTTTGATATATCATATCGACCCGTGTATATATATTATTTGGAACAACCATAGACACTCTATATGCAGTAATGTTTGAGTTAGCTATACAGGGTTGAGGTTGATTCCAAAAATATATATACTTTGAGTTGTGATATAGCCTGAGATATGTATACACTGGGTCGTGGATTGATTCAAGATAATATATATATCAATTTATTTCTGTACATCTAACTGTGGACAACTAGTTGTAGGTTACTAACGAGAACAGCTGACTTAATAAATTCAAATCATTAAAACGTAATAAAAATGTTGTAAATATATTTTGAACATACTTTGATATATATGTACATATTTGTTATAGGTTCGTGAATCGACCAGTGGCCAAGTCTTACTTCCCGACGAAGTAAAAATCTGTGAAAGTGAGTTATAGTCCCACTTTTAAAATCTAATATTTTTGGGATGAGAATACATTCAGTTTTATAAATGTTTTATGAAATAGACACAAGTGATTGAAACTACATTATATGGGTGAATGATCGAAGCCGAATATGCCCCTTTAGCTTGGTAGCCTAAGAATTAGTAAACCGATCTACTAATTGACGCAAATCCTAAAGATAGATCTATTGGGCCTAACGAACCCCATCCAAAGTACCGGATGCTTTAGTACTTCGAATTCGTTTTTTATCATGTCCGATGGATTTCCCGGAATGATAGGGGATATTCTTATATGCATCTTGTTTATCTCTATGTATGGGATGTATATTGAAATATGAAATCTTGTGGTCTATTATTACGATTTGATAAATATATAGGTTAAACGTATAACTCACCAACATTTTTGTTGACGTTTAAAGCATGTTTATTCTCAGGTGATTATTAAGAGCTTCCGCTATTGCATGCTAAAATATGGACAAGATTCAGTGTCATCATGATTGTATAATATTGTTTAAAACTGCATTCGAGATTTACTTTGTTGTAACATATTAATATTGTAAACCAATATGTATTGGTAGTGTGTAAGTGTGATATTTTTAGATTATCATTTCTTGATAATCTAGGTGGTGTCTTTTAACCTTGTCGATAAAATAAAGGTTATGGTTTGTTTTAAAAACGAATGCAGTCTTTGAAAAACGTCTCATGTAGAGGTCAAAACCTCGCAAAGAGATCAATTAATATGAAACGTTTATAATCGATATGAACGGGACATTTCAGTTGGTATCAGAGCGTTGGTCTTAGAGAACTAGAAAATTTGCATTAGTGTGTCTTATCGAGTTTGTTAGGATACATTAGTGAGTCTGGACTTCGACCGTGTTTTCTTTAAAAATGATTGCTTAATATTTTTTTTGTTGGAAACTACAAATTGTAACATGTAAATATTATGTGATTTATTAATCTCTTAACTTGTTTGATATTATGTGATAGATGTCTACCTCTAGTACAAATCTCATCGACTCACCTAATAATAATGAAGAGTCGAATATATTTTGGGAAGATTCACAAATTTCCGAAGAGGAACCGGAAGAGGAGGAACCGGAAGAAGAGGAACCGGAAGAGGAGGAACCAGAAGAAGAAGAGGTTCCGAAGGAAGAAATATTGATACCTACAGTAAATCGATTAAATAAAAGAAAATCTCCAACCAACGGACCAAAGTTAATAATGGTCAATGGTGTTTCCGCCGAGGAATCAAAATATTGGGAAGATTACCAATTTTCCGATGAATCGAATTCCGATGAGGATTTCGATGATGTTATAGAAATTACCTCGACCCAATTTAATAAAGCAAAAGAAAATAATAAGGGAAAAGGTGTAAAAATAGAGAAACCTGATTCCAACCTCGATGAACTTTATATGTATCGGCAATATCCGTGTTTCCTAAATTGTAACAATAACTCGGGAACCTCCAAACCACCAGGTTTTTCTAAACCATTATGGAAAACGACAGCTCGTATTAGGGGAGCACCATATATCCATAGGAAATTAGCAAAACGAAGCAAGTCCGAAGAAGAAGAAACGAATGAGTCGGATTAAAGAGTTGTAATCATGTTGTGTAATATATGCAATATAGTGTGCTTGTGCTTTTATGATAAATATAAAAATTGCTTGTATTGTTTGTTAATTATATTTTATGAATCTAACCCTCGTCTATTTTTACAGTATAAAAACACAAAATGAACGTTAAGGATAGACGACCAAATATTTTAGAAGACCTACCAGGGGATATGATTGATGAAATCTTATCTAGAGTCGGTCAGAATTCATCGGCACAATTAGTTATGACGAAATTAACTTGTCAAACATTTGAAAGACTTTCCAGAAATGCCTTAGTTTATAAAAGGCTTTCCTTTGATAGGTGGGGTATATCACATTGGGGAGACAGTAAGTTACGCCGTGTTTTCTTTAAAGCGTTAAATGCGGGGAACCCAAATGCAATTTTACGCTACGGGTTAAGAACCTATTTTGAGTCAACATATCCCAACATAGGATTTCGTGAATTAGAAAGAGCTTCTAACATGCAACATTAAGAAGCATGTTATACTTACGGGTTAGTGATGTTCGCTTCTCACCAAAGTGAGAAAAAGAACATCGGATTACAACTATTAAATGAAACATTCCCACAAGTGACGGACTCAGTAGTTGGGGTTAGAAACAAGGTTTTTAGATTGTTACGAGGCTGTTGGGCATTACGTAACCCTCGTCTTTTTGACGACATTACAAAATGTTGTCTAGCCAACGGTCATAACGGTTACTTCCCACAAGACCAAGGATGGAAAGTCGTCTTAGTAAAACCAGAATGCATGACTTGTTTCTGGACTTATGAATTGCGTGTTTTTATTGCCTTTGCTGAATGACTTGCGTATTAACTAGATTTATCTTCAAAACTGTCTTGTATCAAAGTGTGCTATATTTCATGTTATATGTAATATAGCAGAATTGTAAGTTTGAAGAATATTTGAATGTGATATATTATTATAATCAGTTTTTCATATGGAATTCTAATAGTTGAATTGTATATTAGCTACTAAGTATGAACTTAACGGGTAGGTAGTACCCGAATTTAAACTTATAAAAGGCTAATATGAAGAAAAAGCTTTTATAAATGAGTTCATATTATGCTACGAAATACTATTGACTACTCTTAATATTCTGTATGATTAACTCGATTCAGTTGGCTATTTTGAAGGAAATGGCGCCGACTACTCGATACACCATGAATATGAGCGAAGAGGAATTTCGTACCTTTCTTGCTGCAAACATAGTGTAGTACAGGCTGCACTACATACCAATAATAACTCCGAATCTAGCAATGCAGCTAACGGCGCAAGAAATTGTGTAGGATGCTCCTACAAAGCATTCACTGCCTGCAAACCTTTGGAATTTGATGGAACCGAAGGACCAGTTGGATTGAAACGGTGGACCGAGAAGGTCGATTCAGTGTTTGCCATAAGTAAGTGTACTGAAGAGGACAAAGTTAAATATGCTATTCATACCTTCACAGGTACTGCATTAACGTGGTGGAACACCTATCTGGAACAGGTAGGAAAAAATGCTACTTACGCACTACCGTGGTCGGCATTCAAGCAATTGATGAACGAGCAATACCGTCCTAGAAATGAGGTCAATAAGCTCAAGGTAGAGCTTAGAGAGTTACGAACACAAGGGTTCGACATTACCACGTATGAACGACGATTCACAGAGTTGTGCCTATTGTGTCCGGGAGCGTTTGAAGATGAAGAAGAGAAGATCGACGCGTTTGTAAAATGGTTACCAGTAAGGATTCAAGAAGATGTGAGTTCACACGAGCTCGCTTCCATACAAAAGGCAAGTCAAATGGCTCATAAACTCATAAATCAGATTGAGGGAAGAATTAAAGAGCATACGGCTGAAGAAGCCAACACGAAACAACTCAAGAGGAAGTGGGAGGAAAACGGTGATAAGAGTCACCAGTACAACAACAATAACAATTACAACCACAATTGCAACAACTATCCCAACAACCGCAACAACAATCGCAACAATAATCGCAATCCTAACAATAACTACAACAAACGTCCCAAAAACAACAACAACAACTACAACAACCATTTTAACAACAATAACAATCCCAACAACAACCTCAATAACAACAACGGCAACAAAAACCAAAATCAGCCATGTCATAGGTGTGAAGAAAATCACCCGGGGTTTTGCACGACATTTTAAAACAGGTGTAAAAGAAATGGTCATAGCGCGACAAAGTGTGAGATCTACGGACCAAGGTTTAACAGAACTAAAGGAACAAATAATGTCGAAACAAGTAATGCCAGAATGAATAGTGTCGGAGCAAGTAATACCAACGCTGTTTGTTATAAAAGTGGAAAATCGGGGCACATTATTAGAAATTTCCCGAATCAGGGGAATACTAATGGGCAGGGCTGTGGAAGAGTTTTCAATATTAATGCGGCAGAAGCACAGGGAGACCCGGAGCTTGTTACGGGTACGTTTCTTATTAACGATAAATCTGCTTATGTTTTATTTGATTCGGGTGCGGATAGAAGCTATATGAGTAGAGATTTTTTTGATAAATTAAATTGCCCATTGACGCGTTTGGATAATAAATTTTTACTCGAATTAGCAAACGGTAAATTAATTTCAGCAGATAATATATTTCGGGATAGAGAAATTAAACTGGGGGATGAAACATTTAAGATTGATTTAATACCAGTCGAGTTAGGGAGTTTTGATGTAATAATTGGCATGGACTGGTTGAAAAAGGTGAGAGAGAGGTCGTTTGTTACAAAAATGCGATTCGCATTCGGCGTGAAAAAGGAAAACCTTTAATGGTGTACGGAGAAAAGAACAACGCTAAATTAAATCTTATTAGTGGTTTAAAGGCGAAAAACTAACAAGAAAAGGTTGTTACATCATTCTAGCACACATCGAGGAAGTTAAACCTGAAGAAAAGAACATCAGTGATGTTCCCGTCGCAAAAAAATTTCCCGATGTATTTTCGAAAGAATTACAGGGATTACCCCCACATCGATCCGTTGAATTTCAAATAGACCTTGTACCAGGAGCTGCACCAATAGCTCGTGCTCCATACAGACTCGCACCTAGTGAAATGAAAGAATTACAAAGTCAGTTACAGGAACTTTTAGAGCGTGATTTCATTCAACCAAGTACATCACCATGGGGAGCTCCTGTTCTGTTTGTCAAGAAGAAATACGGTACATTCAGGTTATGTATCGACTACCGAGAGTTGAAAAAACTTACCATTAAGAACCGTTACCCATTACCGAGAATCGACGACTTATTTGATCAACTACAAGGCTCGTCGGTTTATTCGAAGATCAATTTACGTTCTGGATATCACCAAATGCGGGTGAAGGAGGATGACATTCCGAAGACTGCTTTTAGGACGCGTTACGGTCAATACGAGTTTATGGTTATGCCGTTTGGATTGACTAACGCACCAGATGTGTTCGTGGACCTCATGAACTGAGTGTGTGGACCATATCTTGACAAATTTGTCATTGTTTTCATCGATGACATACTTATTTACTCGAAGAATGATCAAGAGCACGAAGAACATTTGAGAAGAGTGCTAGAGTTGATGAGAAAAGAAAAACTATACGCTAAGTTTTCAAAGTGTGCATTTTGGTTGGAAAGAAGGTATTCAGGTAGATCCAGCAAAGATTGAAACCGTTGAAAAGTGGAAAATCCTGAAAACTCCGAAACACATACGCCAATTTTTAGGGCTGGCTGGTTATTACAGGAGATTCATCCAAGATTTTTCCAAAATAGCAAAACCCTTGACTACATTAACGCATAAAGGGAAGAAATTTGAATGAAAGGATGAACAAGAGAAAGCGTTTCAATTGTTAAAGAAAAAGTTAACTACGGCACCTATATTGTTATTACCAGAAGGGAATGATGATTTTGTGATATATTGTGACGCCTCAAAGTAAGGTCTCGGTTGTGTATTAATGCAACGAACGAAGGTAATTACTTATGCGTCTAGACAATTGAAGATTCACGAGCAGAATTATACGATGCATGATTTAGAATTAGGCGAGGTTGTTTTTGCATTAAAGACTTGGAGGCACTACTTCTATGGGGTCAAAAGTATTATATATACCGACCACAAAAGTCTTCAACACATATTTAATCAGAAACAACTGAACATGAGGCAGTGCAGGTGGATTGAATTGTTGAATGATTACGACTTTGAGATTCGTTACCACCCGGGGAAGGCAAATGTGGTGGCCGACGCCTTAAGCAGAAAAGACAGAGAACCCATTCGAGTAAAAGCTATGAATATAATGATTTACATTAACCTTACTACTCAAATAAAGGAGGCGCAACAAGGAGTTTTAAAAGAGAGAAATTTAAAGGATGAAATACCCAAAGGATCGGAGAAGCATCTTAATATTCGGGAAGACGGAACCCGGTATATGTGACGACCCGAAAATTTCCGACCGAATTTAAACTTAAATCTTTATATGATAACAACACGATAAGAAAAGTCTATTAAACTGAGTCTCAAAATGTTGGAACTATTTTTCATATATTCATTTGACCTTTGACTGTTCCTGACGATTCACGAACAATTGTTGTAAATAAATATGTGTATATATGAATGTTTGTATATATAATTATTTGAAATTATAAAATAAACAATAGAACTAAATATGTAAAATAAGACACAAAATAATTAAATGTAATCTAAAACAATTATATATATAAATATATATGATTACTATGTATAAGTAATATTATATGTACATTGTAACACGTATAAAATATTCAAATAGATTACTATATAAATAAATATGAAAAATAAGGTTAGTGTATTATATGTATTTATAAGTTAAAGTATAATGTTATATTGAAATTATGATCATTACTTTCATTAATATTATCATCACCATTAATATTGATATGAATATTTGTATCATTAATATTATTATAAGTATATATATACATATGAAATTTGATAAGTATAAGTTGTTGTATTATTATTATTAATATTATTATCATCAATAAAATTAATATTATTATAGCTAATAATATTATTAGTACCATTAATAATATTAATATTTTTATTTTCATTATTAAAATCAGTGTTAGATATATTATTATTATCAATAGATAATATATAGATATGAAAGTGGGTATATATAAATTGATATAGTACTATTATAATTAGTATTATTGTTATTAATAATATTATTATACATTTTTTCGTAATTATTATAATTAACATTAGTAATAATATTACTACTTCTATTATTGTCATAAATTTGTATTACTATTATTAAGAGTAATATTAGTATATTTATATTTATTAACAAAATTAACAAAAATCTATAAATATAGCTACAGATATAAAAACATATATATAAATATTGATAAGTATATATATATATATATATATATATATATATATATATATATATATATATATATATATATATATATATATATATATATATATATATATATATATATATGTATATATATAACCAGATAAATATATACTAATTTATATATGAAACCAAATACAGAATCGACTTTTGTTGCATATCCACATCGAATTTTATCAACTTTGGATATATCTGCTTAACTGAATCCCTTAAAATCGAATCAATCAAATTTTGTTAAAGATCAACATCCACTTTTTATATTTTTTTCTGTACTGACTGTCTGCTCTAGTTAAGAAAATTGACTTCCATTATCAATACAAAACAAGATTGAGTCCTATCAATTGTACTACTGCAACTATTCGATTAACAATCAATATAAACTGCCCTAATCTTCTGCAATTCAAAATTTAAAAATAAACTCAAGAAAAAGCTCGATCATACCACTTTTGAGAACCCATAACCTTCATCACTACCTACGAACTATAATTGAATACCATGAATAACATAAACCACCATCACAACCATCATCTAGCTGTGGTCCTTGCAGCCGTGTACCACCTTCAATTCGTAATCCACTAAAGCCCATCAAACCTTGTTTACTACTTTGATTGATCAATAAACCAAACACCTTCACTATCATCAAGAACCACCTTTACCACGTATGATCACCTTCACTTTGATCACCATCTTTAACCACCACCATCAAACCTATCATCACCGAAGGTATGCGACACGACACCTACTCTTTATGTTTCCATTTTAAAGCAAACAATTACACCACCATTCACTCTCTCTCTATCCTAATATTGATAATGAACCACAAATTGTCTTCTTATATTATTTTTTTCGAAAACCCAAAAACACCACAATAATTGTTGTATGGTTGCTGTTGTTGGAGCCTGCTGTACGAATCAAACACCAATCAACCGATGATTGTGTCTTTGATTTATGCTTCTACTATAACATAATAAACGATGATGATAATTAAAAGTTAAAGATGAGGATGATATGATATTGATAAATCGAAGAAGCCAGGAACCATGCTTCGTGAGAATTTTTTTTTTCATTCTTTTATCCCAACATATCGTTTTCTGTTTATATAAGAATTTCAAACACCAACGTGACATCTTCAAAAACCACCAAGAACTTGATGCTACCATTCTGTGTTTGTTACAATCAAAGACATCAAAATAACCACTACAGGTTGCTATGTTTCTTCCGTTTCAAACCATCACAAAACCGCCACTCTCAGCTATGTTAACTGCTGCTGCGTACTTGATTCAAACACCACACACTCACAGTCCTTCTAGCTCGACAAAGTTACTACTATACTTTTTATTTCCATTCGTAAAACACCATTAATAAAACGTGAATGATGATGATGGATAGCATACTATGATGAACCAGAGTTGATGACTATATGGATTTCTTTAATGGCCGACCAAAATAAAAGGGGAAAAATAAAGGGACGCTTTTTTTCATCTTCTTTTAGTGATTAGGTAAAGTTATTGATTATGATTAAACCCACTTGATAATTTGTAGTGAGCTGTAAAGAAGTGGTCGAGCATCATGAAGTTTAAAGACAAATATCACAGTGTCCCTACTATTTTATTAAACTAATTGGGTACCAAATTGTTAAATGACAAGATTTAATTTGTTGGTTGGGTCGCAGACCTTTAGACAAGATTTATGGGCCGATATAATTTTAATGCATGAGGGCTAGTGAGCAGTTTAACAAATAATGATAATAATTAGGGAGTATTCGTGATACTGTGATTCATGAATTACACGATGAAGAGTGATGTAAGATTTCGATGATGATGAGCCGTGAATGATTATGAGGAGGTAAATGTTATATGGGTTTTGATTTGGAAGAATAAGGGAGGATAAAACAGGCGGATAAAATAAATTAGAATGGCGATTAAATTAGAAAAAGCAGACTGAATCGAATGGTTATGGGTGTTAGCGGGTATTCGGGAGGTCATGGGCTCGAGTCCCGTCTCAGGTAGTCTACTTCTTTTTAATGCTACTAAGGTATAATTTAATATTATTATTGTTATTTTTATTATTATGATTATTATCATTAACATAACTTAGGATATTATCATTTTTGTTACTAGTATTATCATTCCATAATTACTAGTATTATCATTACTAAAATTATTATAAATAGTATTATTATCATTGTATTAGTATTGCTAGGATCATTATAACTAAAAGGAGATTTAACATGTTGATAACGTAAGTATATAGTAAAAGATGACATAATAGAGATTATAGGAAGTGATTATAAGAATTCATGAAAAAGTTATGAGTTGATTATGAGATAATGTTATAAGAAAACTATAATCATTAGTTTAGAAACTAAATACGAAGATTATGATTACTATGACCATGAATATAAAAGTTTTAATAATATTGTTAAACTTATGAATATAAAAATCGAGTATAAATGTTATTATGAAAATGATTAATATTTTAATTGAATTATGATTTAAAAGAATTACTACAATCATCATAATTATTGTTGCCATTGTTATAAAGCTTAGTATTACTATCATTATTAATAGCATTATTTCTATTAACATTATTATCATCACTATCATTATTATTGTTATATAATATCATTATTATTATTACTAATATTAATAATATCATAATTATTAATTTCTCAAACAAAAGCTATTTGTATAAAAATATATTTAACACAAACTTAACTATATATATCAAACCTACTAATATTATTTATATAAATACTTACAAATAACAAACTATCGATTTTTAAATATAACATTAGACAAGTATGTATATAAATATAGATATTAATAAACTATATAGATATTAACTATTATGAATATATACACAAATGAAACATACATAATATATAAATTAAAGATACAATAAATAAATTGTTCAGTTACGATATCATTCATATATATATATATATATATATATATATATATATATATATATATATATATATATATATATATATATGAATGATATAGGTTCGTGAATCCGAGGCCAACCATACACTTGTTCAATGTCGTCATATGTATTTTTACTACAAAATACAGTATCGTGAGTTTCATTACTCCCTTTTTAAAAGCTTTTGCAATATATATTTTTGGGACTGAGAATACATACGCTTTTATAAATGTTTTACGAAATAGACACAAGTAATCGAAACTACATTATATGGTTGAATGATAGAAGCCGAATATGCCCCTTTTGCTTGGTAGCCTAAGAATTAATAAACCGATATACTAATTGACGCGAATCCTAAAGATAGATCTATTGGGCCTAACAAACCCCATCCATGGTTGCGGATGCTTTAGTACTTCGATGTTGTTTTATCATGTCCGATGGATGTCCCGGAATGTTAGGGGATATTCTTATATGCATCTTGTTAATGTCGGTTACCAGGTGTTCAATCCATATGAATGATTATTTTTGTCTCTATGCATGGGACGTATTTTTATGAGAAATGGAAATGAAAATCTTGTGGTCTATTAAAATGATGAAAATGATCATTTATGATAAACTAATGAACTCATCAACCTTTTGGTTGACACTTTAAAGCATGTTTATTCGCAGGTATTAAAGAGATCTTCCGCTGTGCATTAGCTCATTTTAGAGATCTTAGTTGGAGTCATTCATGGCATATTTCGAAAGACGTTGCATTCGAGTCATTGAGTTCATCAAGATTATTATTAAGTCAATTATAGTTGGATAGTGGATATTATGAAATGGTATGAATGCCTGTCAATTTTCGATGCAAAGAAAGTTTGTCTTTTAAAAACGAATGCAATGTTTGTAAAATGTATCATATAGAGGTCAAATACGTCATAATGTAATCAACTATTGTGAATCGTTTATAATGTATATGAACGGGTCCTTTCAGTTGGTATCAGAGCAGTGGTCTTAGCGAACCAGGTCTTGCATTAGTGTGTCTAACTGATAGTTGTTAGGATGCATTAGTGAGTTTGGACTTCGACCGTATCTGCATGTCAAAAGTTTTTGCTTATCATTTCTTGTCGGAAATTACCTGCTTATCATTCTTAAGTCTAGACACATTTTACTGCATTGATTACATGAATAGTGTATAGACGAAATTCATATCTTAGCGTATCTGTTACTGTAAACTTTGCCTAGTATATTCCGTAAATTCCTCCGTAATCTACAAAATCTTTTGTTCTATATATATAGATATTCTACATAGTTAGAATACCACCCGATAGCCGGAAATCATTTTATATCGAAAAATTCTCTATTCAATAGTACGAAATGGAACTCTTCACTAGTTCAAGTTCTTCGGAACCCGACAGCTATTCCGACATGGATGTTCACCTAAGCTCCGAAAGCAGCGTCACCAGAATGAATCAACCAATCATCCATTCCCAATTCATCTGATGGGTTCGTAGTCGACTTAATCAATGGAGACGCGAAGAAGGCGATCCTTTCCACTAACCGAAATCACCTCTTGGCGAAAAACCTGAAACACTTACTAGCGAACCTGTTCGAAACACCATTTACTCTCTCAGAGTATCTCACCATGACTATATCATAACTCAGATTCTAAACCTTATTCATTCGCTCGCTCCTATCGACAATCATCTCGGAATAATAAGAAGAAGTCAACGAACTTCGCGCTCGAGTAATCAATTTGGAAAATATGGTGCAAAATGTACCAGCTTCAGCAACATCAACGGCACCAATAGTACCACCAACATCAATACCAGTACCACAACAACTCAAGTTCCAACATCACACGCCTCAACATCTCATTCTGTACCTCGAGTATAATCATCATTTTACGTATCGTTCTACATCAATTATCTTTGTTCTTCATGGCGATTATGTAATCTCTAAAGTTTTAGAGATTATTCATTGTAATTCCAACCAAAAAAACCAAATGAGTTTAATATCATAATAACTCATTAAATCCATGATTACACCTGAAGAAAATATATATGTATGTATATTTTTATAAAGATTGTAATTAAAAATTATTTTGTACAGACCGTTAATGATGAAAATATTTTAACGGGTAGGTAATACCCGAGGAATATTTAGATTTCACATTAATAAGTTACACTGTACATTCTTCGAATTTGATTCAACAGTCATTTAATATCCTACTTACATCCATAGATATACGAATCCGTTCACCACAGAATAACCATTTTCATTCAATTTCATATTTGGATTTTAACCTATCAGAATCCAACGAGTGGCATAATGAAGAAAACATTAGACAAAATAAAATTTGTTAGAAACATACAAATTAACTATGAGAAATTCTGTTAAGAAACCACGCTAACAGAATCCTAGCTAACTGTTCCTAGCTAACTGTTAATTCCGTATTACATTTTAATTATCGCAATTAAATTATCGCAATTTTAATTTTCGCAATTTTATTTATCGTCATTTAATTTCTGTTATTTATTTTACGCACTTTATCGGGACACATATACAAGGTTTTGACATATCATATCGACGCATCTATATATATTATTTGGAATGACCATAGACACTCTATATGCAGTAATGCTTGAGTTAGCTATACATGGTTGAGGTTGATTCTATAATAATATATATACTTTGAGTTGTGATCGAGTCTGAGACATGTATACAATGGGTCACGAATAACGTATTAATTGATTCGAATATTAAATATTAAACCATATATGAATTGTTGAATTACTAACTGTGGACTACTAACTGTGGACTACCAACATTGGACAATTAAAATGAATTAAAATATTGATTATAACATATGAAACTAAACATCTCTTCAAGTTTGCCACTTGATTTCATCTTAAACCTCATTTGTATCTTAATGATTACAATCTGCGTTCAAACCTTTCATGATTTTTGAAAACACCTCAATTGAGAGGATGAACCAACCGCACTTCATCTACGGAAGAAAAGATTTATGCATATAGTTATACACCTGAAAACACTCAGAACCTGAGCAAACGTTTAACATGTATCTATGCTAGCTCCTTTGACATTATTATTATCGAAAATAACTTTACAATTCCTTTCCAAATTAGCCAATTTTGTCACAGCTCCAACAAATCAACTTCAAATTTCATTCGAATTAGCCGTATTATAACCTCGATATATACGTTGTCATTTCGTCATCATTACCGGAGAACCGTTTATATTTCACCATATTAGCAGTAAACTTACCAGCAACTTCATTACTCATTGACTTAAGTCTTTCCGAAGAACCATTATATTTGTTCGTTAAAACCTATTCATATACTCATCCACATCTTATAACGAGAATTACCACATCAATTATCGGTAATTAACAATCAGCATTTTGAAAGCTCGCAGCATGTCTACATCAACAATTATATGTATACATATAGCATTTATCTCTCAGAATTATGATCTCCCATTCTGAAATTCTGAAAAACACACAGTTTACGAATCAATACCCTGAATTTTAAAAATGCTGATGAAGCAGCAAAAACTATAAACAACCTAACCGTTAAAAGTTTGGTGATAAAGAATAGTATGTTGACAAAAGTCAGCAAAGTTGGAACTGGAAAATGGGTTAAGCAGACCACGAAGGAGACCAAGGACAAATAATAGGACCAAACCCTGTATTTGAAGAATCCTGATGATACTATTCCGATAAAATCTTTAGCAAATACCTTACTCCTTAATCGCTCTAAATCATTGTGAATGAATTTCATCATCACAATTTGATTATGAAATTCTAAGATATCATCGTATCTTTCTTTATTAATATCCTCAATATTTTTGAAGATATCTTCATAAATATTCTTGCCCGATATTAATTATCTCTCCGCTCTATCTATGTTATATCATAAAAGAAACTGTTTTGGTTTCTAAAATTTTGAAAAAATTCGAATTTGAATTATGAATAATTTTGAAGTAGTGTTGGAAATTGATGCATGAGTTAGTATAATATAATGACACTTGATCAATGTGATTATATTACAGTAAGTCATGCTGAGCTTCTAATAGAATGTGATGATTCACAGATCATAATGTCATCAGGTGCCATGTTACACGACTCTTACATTCTATCTAATCTCCAAATATATCAAGAACGTATCTTCCTGATATTTCTATCTTTTCTTGTGACTTCTGGAAATTTGACAAGTCAGATCGAGCTATCACAATTTCTTTCTTAGAACTTTAGTTATGTTCATTTGAAACTTCATACCTACGAATTCTGGACTATTATTCGCTTGACTTAAAGTCGAGAGGGAGAAACAAAAGCATGGAACTCTGAAATATATGGAAAATAATGGAACGGGGGAGATTAAATTTATAGTGAAAATATCAGACATAGCAATCGAGGCAGATGGCCGCTTCTAATCCTAACTTCCCTAATTTTTAAAGAATCAAATCTTATATAGATTTCAAAGATTATCTTTAAATCCCTGGAACTCCGGAAATAAACAGTGACTAAATCAAAAGTTAAATCTCTATCTCAATCTTTTGTGATAATTTCACTCGTATTTTTCACGAGATCAAATTGATTTATCTATATTACTCGAAGATGATAAAACTCAAATTTTCAGCTCGTATGCGTCATGAAAACATACTTATTGTCCGCCATGACCATCCCAATCAAATTTCGGGACGAAATTTCTTTAACGGGTAGGTACTGTGACGACCCGGAAATTTCCGACCGAATTTAAACTTAAATCTTTATATGATATCGATACGATAAGCAAAGTCTATTAAACTAAGTCTCAAAATGTTGGAACTATTTTTCATATATTCATTTGACCTTTGACTGTTCCTGACGATTCACGAACAATTGTTGTAAATAAATATGTGTATATATGAATGTTTGTATATATAATTATTTGAAATTATAAAATAAACAATAGAACTAAATATGTAAAATAAGACACGAAATAATTAGATGTAATCTAAAACAATTATATATATATATATATATATATATATATATATATATATATATATATATATATATATATATATATATATATATATATATATATATATATATATATGATTACTATGTATAAGTAATATTAGTTGTACATTGTAACACGTATAAAATATTCAAATAGATTACTATATAAATAAATATGAAATATAAGGTTAGCGTATTATATGTATTTATAAGTTAAAGTATAATATTATATTGAAATTATGATCATTACTTTCATTAATATTATCATCAACATTAATATTGATATAAATATTTGTATCATTAATATTATTATAAGTATATATATACATATGAAATTTGATAAGTATAAGTTGTTGTATTATTATTGTTAATATTATTATCATCAATAAAATTAATATTATTATAGCTAATAATATTATTAGTACCATTAATAATATTAATATTTTTATTTTCATTATTAAAATTAGTGTTAGATATATTATCATTATCAATAGATAATATATAGATATGAAAGTGGGTATATATAAATTGATATAGTACTATTATAATTAGTATTATTGTTATTAATAATATTATTATACATTTTTTAGTTACTATTATAATTAACATTGGTAATAATATTACTACTTCTATTATTGTCATAAATTTGTATTACTATTATTAAGAGTAATATTAGTATATTTATATTTATTAACAAAATTAACAAAAATCTATAAATATAGCTACAGATATAAAAATAGATATATAAATATTGATAAGTATATATATATATATATATATATATATATATATATATATATATATATATATATATATATATATATAACCAGATAAATATATACTAATTTATATATGAAACCAAATACAGATTCGACTTTTGTTGCATATCCACATCGAATTTTGTCAACTTTAGATATATCTGCTTAACTGAATCCCTCAAAATCGAATCAATCAAATTTTGTTAAAGATCAACGTCCACTTTTTATATTTTTTTTCTGTACTGACTGTCTGCTCGAGTTAAGAAAATCGACTTCCATTATCAATACAAAACAAGATTGAGTCCTATCAATTGTACTACTGCAACTATTCGATTAACAATCAATATAAACTGCCCTAATCTTCTGCAATTCGAAATTTAAAAATAAAAGTCAAAAAAAAGTTCGATCATACCACTTTTGAGAACCCATAACCTTCATCACCACCTACGAACTACAATTGAATACCATGAATAGCATAAACCACCATCACAACCATCATCTAGCTGCGGTCTTTGCAGCCGTGTACCACCTTCAATTCGTAATCCACTAAAGCCCATCAAACCTTGTTTACTACTTTGATTGATCAATAAACCAAACACCTTCACTATCATCAAGAACCACCTTCACCACGTATGATCACCTTCACTTTGATCACCATCTTTAACCACCACCATCAAACCTATCATCACCGAAGGTATGCGACACGACACCTACTCTTTATGTTTCCATTTTAAAGCAAACAATTACACCACCATTCACTCTCTCTCTATCCTAATATTGATCATGAACCACAAATTGTCTTCTTATATTTTTTTTTCGAAAACCCAAAACACCACAATAATTGTTGTATGGTTGCTGTTATTGGAGCCTGCTGTACGAATCAAACACCAATCAACCGATGATTGTGTCTTCAATTTATGCTTCTACTATAACATAATAAACGATGATGATAATTAAAAGTTAAAGATGAGGATGATATGATATTGATAAATCGAAGAAACCAGGAACCATGCATCGTGAGAATTTTTTTTCTTTCTTTTATCCCAACATATCGTTTTCTGTTTATATATGAATTTCAAACACCAACGTTGAAATGTCCCGTTCTTATTGATTAAATACGTTCCATATTAATTGATTTCGTTGCGAGGTTTTGACCTCTATATGAGACGTTTTTCAAAGACTGCATTCATTTTTAAACAAACCATAACCTTTATTTCATTAATAAAGGTTTAAAAAGCTTTACGTAGATTATCAAATAATGATAATCTAAAATATCCTGTTTACACACGACCATTACATAATGGTTTACAATACAAATATGTTACAACAAAATAAGTTTCTTGAATGCAGTTTTTACACAATATCATACAAGCATGTACTCCAAATCTTGTCCTTATTTAAGTATGCGATAGCGGAAGCTCTTAATAATCACCTGAGAATAAACATGCTTAAAACGTCAACAAAAATGTTGGTGAGTTATAGGTTTAACCTATATATATCAAATCGTAACAATAGACCACAAGATTTCATATTTCAATACACATCCCATACATAGAGATAAAAATCATTCATATGGTGAACACCTGGTAACCGACATTAACAAGATGCATATATATAAGAATATCCCCATCATTCCGGGACACCCTTCGGATATGATATAAATTTCGAAGTACTAAAGCATCCGGTACTTTGGATGGGGTTTGTTAGGCCCAATAGATCTATCTTTAGGATTCGCGTCAATTAGGGTGTCTGTTCCCTAATTCTTAGATTACCAGACTTAATAAAAAGGGGCATATTCAATTTCGATAATTCAACCATAGAATGTAGTTTCACGTACTTGTGTCTATTTTGTAAATCATTTATAAAACCTGCATGTATTCTCATCCCAAAAATATTAGATTTTAAAAGTGGGACTATAACTCACTTTCACAGATTTTTACTTCGTCGGGAAGTAAGACTTGGCCACTGGTTGATTCACGAACCTATAACAATATATACATATATATCAAAGTATGTTCAAAATATATTTACAACAATTTTAATATATTTTGATGTTTTAAGTTTATTAAGTCAGCTGTCCTCGTTAGTAACCTATAACTAGTTGTCCACAGTTAGATATACAGAAATAAATCGATAAATATTATCTTGAATCAATCCACGACCCAGTGTATACGTATCTCAGTATTGATCACAACTCAAACTATACATATTTTGGAATCAACCTCAACCCTGTATAGCTAACTCCAACATTCACATATAGAGTGTCTATGGTTGTTCCGAAATATATATAGATGTGTCGACATGATAGGTCGAAACATTGTATACGTGTCTATGGTATCTCAAGATTACATAATATACAATACAAGTTGATTAAGTTATGGTCGGAATATATTTGTTACCAATTTTCACGTAGCTAAAATGAGAAAAATTATCCAATCTTGTTTTACCCATAACTTCTTCATTTTAAATCCGTTTTGAGTGAATCAAATTGCTATGGTTTCATATTGAACTCTATTTTATGAATCTAAACAGAAAAATTATAGGTTTATAGTCGGAAAAATAAGTTACAAGTCGTTTTTGTAAAGGTAGTCATTTCAGTCGAAAGAACGACGTCTAGATGACCATTTTAGAAAACATACTTCCACTTTGAGTTTAACCATAATTTTTGGATATAGTTTCATGTTCATAATAAAAATCATTTTCTCAGAATAACAACTTTTAAATCAAAGTTTATCATAGTTTTTAATTAACTAACCCAAAACAGCCCGCGGTGTTACTACGACGGCGTAAATCCTGTTTTACGGTGTTTTTCGTGTTTCCAGGTTTTAAATCATTAAGTTAGCATATCATATAGATATAGAACATGTGTTTAGTTTATTTTAAAAGTCAAGTTAGAAGGATTAACTTTTGTTTGCGAACAAGTTTAGAATTAACTAAACTATGTTCTAGTGATTACAAGTTTAAACCTTCGAATAAGATAGCTTTATATGTATGAATCGAATGATGTTATGAACATCATTACTACCTTAAGTTCCTTGGATAAACCTACTGGAAAAGATAAAAATGGATCTAGCTTCAATGGATCCTTGGATGGCTCGAAGTTCTTGAAGCAGAATCATGACACGAAAACAAGTTCAAGTAAGATCATCACTTAAAATAAGATTGTTATAGTTATAGAAATTGAACCAAAGTTTGAATATGATTATTACCTTGTATTAGAATGATAACCTACTGTAAGAAACAAAGATTTCTTGAGGTTGGATGATCACCTTACAAGATTGGAAGTGAGCTAGCAAACTTGAAAGTATTCTTGATTTTATGAAATTAGAACTTTTGGTATTTATGAAGAACACTTAGAACTTGAAGATAGAACTTGAGAGAGATCAATTAGATGAAGAAAATTGAAGAATGAAAGTGTTTGTAGGTGTTTTTGGTCGTTGGTGTATGGATTAGATATAAAGGATATGTTATTTTGTTTTCATGTAAATAAGTCATGAATGATTACTCATATTTTTGTAATTTTATGAGATATTTCATGCTAGTTGCCAAATGATGGTTCCCACATGTGTTAGGTGACTCACATGGGCTTCTAAGAGCTGATCATTGGAGTGTATATACCAATAGTACATACATCTAAAAGCTGTATATTGTACGAGTACGAATACGGGTGCATACGAGTAGAATTGTTGATGAAACTGAACGAGGATGTAATTGTAAGCATTTTTGTTAAGTAGAAGTATTTTGATAAGTGTATTGAAGTCTTTCAAAAGTGTATAAATACATATTAAAACACTACATGTATATACATTTTAACTGAGTCGTTAAGTCATCGTTAGTCGTTACATGTAAGTGTTGTTTTGAAACTTTTAGGTTAACGATCTTGTTAAATGTTGTTAACCCAATGTTTATAATATCAAATGAGATTTTAAATTATTATATTATCATGATATTATCATGTATGAATATCTCTTAATATGATATATATACATTAAATGTCTTTACAACGATAATCGTTACATATATGTCTCGTTTAAAAATCATTAAGTTAGTAGTCTTGTTTTTACATATGTAGTTCATTGTTAATATACTTAATGATATGTTTACTTATCATAGTATCATGTTAACTATATATATATCCATATATATGTCATCATATAGTTTTTACAAGTTTTAACGTTCGTGAATCACCGGTCAACTTGGGTGGTCAATTGTCTATATGAAACATATTTCAATTAATCAAGTCTTAACAAGTTTGATTGCTTAACATGTTGGAAACATTTAATCATGTAAATATCAATCTCAATTAATATATATAAACATGGAAAAGTTCGGGTCACTACAGTACCTACCCGTTAAATAAATTTCGTCCCGAAATTTTAAGCTGTTGAAGGTGTTGATGAATCTTCTGGAAATAGATGCGGGTATTTCTTCTTCATTTGATCTTCACGCTCCCAGGTGAACTCGGGTCCTCTACGAGCATTCCATCGAACCTTAACAATTGGTATCTTGTTTTGCTTAAGTCTTTTAACCTCACGATCCATTATTTCGACGGGTTCTTCGATGAATTGAAGTTTTTCGTTGATTTGGATTTCATCTAACGGAATAGTGAGATCTTCTTTAGCAAAACATTTCTTCAAATTCGAGACGTGGAAAGTGTTATGTACAGCCGCGAGTTGTTGAGGTAACTCAAGTCGGTAAGCTACTGGTCCGACACGATCAATAATCTTGAATGGTCCAATATACCTTGGATTTAATTTCCCTCGTTTACCAAATCGAACAACGCTTTCCAAGGTGCAACTTTAAGCATGACCATCTCTCCAATTTCAAATTCTATATCTTTTCTTTTAATGTCAGCGTAGCTCTTTTGTCGACTTTGGGCAGTTTTCAACCGTTGTTGAATTTGGATGATCTTCTCGTTAGTTTCTTGTATAATCTCCGGACCCGTAATCTGTCTATCCCCCACCTCACTCCAAAAAATCAGAGACCTGCACTTTCTACCATAAAGTGCTTCAAACGGCACCATCTCAATGCTTGAATGGTAGCTGTTGTTGTAGGAAAATTCTGCTAACGGTAGATGTCGATCCCAACTGTTTCCGAAATCAATAACACATGCTCGTAGCATGTCTTCAAGCGTTTGTATCGTCCTTTCACTCTGCCCATCAGTTTGTGGATGATAGGCAGTACTCATGTCTAGACGAGTTCCTAATGCTTGCTGTAATGTCTGCCAGAATCTTGAAATAAATCTGTCATCCCTATCAGAGATAATAGAGATTGGTATTCCATGTCTGGAGATGACTTCCTTCAAATACAGTCGTGCTAACTTCTCCATCTTGTCATCTTCTCTTATTGGTAGGAAGTGTGCGGATTTGGTGAGACGATCAACTATTTCCCAAATAGTATCAAAACCACTTGCAGTCCTTGGCAATTTAGTGATGAAATCTATGGTAATGTTTTCCCATTTCCATTCCGGGATTTCGGGTTGTTGAAGTAGACCTGATGGTTTCTGATGCTCAGCTTTGACCTTAGAACACGTCAAACATTCTCCTACGTATTTAGCAACATCGGCTTTCATACCCGGCCACCAAAAATGTTTCTTGAGATCCTTGTACATCTTCCCCGTTCCAGGATGTATTGAGTATCTGGTTTTATGAGCTTCTCTAAGTACCATTTCTCTCATATCTCCAAATTTTGGTACCCAAATCCTTTCAGCCCTATACCGGGTTCCGTCTTCCCGAATATTAAGATGCTTCTCCGATCCTTTGGGTATTTCATCCTTTAAATTTCCCTCTTTTAAAACTCCTTGTTGCGCCTCCTTTATTTGAGTAGTAAGGTTATTATGAATCATTATATTCATAGATTTTACTCGAATGGGTTCTCTGTCCTTCCTGCTCAAGGCATCGGCTACCACATTTGCCTTCCCCGGGTGGTAACGAATCTCAAAGTCGTAATCATTCAATAATTCAATCCACCTACGCTGCCTCATATTCAGTTGTTTCTGATTAAATATGTGTTGAAGACTTTTGTGGTCGGTATATATAATACTTTTGACCCCATATAAGTAGTGCCTCCAAGTCTTTAATGCAAAAACAACCGCGCCTAATTCCAAATCATGCGTCGTATAATTTTGTTCGTGAATCTTCAATTGTCTAGACGCATAAGCAATCACCTTCGTTCGTTGCATTAATACACAACCGAGACCTTGCTTTGATGCATCACAATAAATCACAAAATCATCATTCCCTTCAGGCAATGACAATATAGGTGCCGTAGTTAGCTTTTTCTTCAATAACTGAAACGCTTTCTCTTGTTCATCATTCCATTCAAATTTCTTCCCTTTATGCGTTAATGCAGTCAAGGGTTTTGCTATTCTGGAAAAGTCTTGGATGAACCTTCTGTAGTAACCAGCTAGTCCTAAAAACTGGCGTATGTGTTTCGGAGTTTTCGGGGTTTCCACTTTTCAACAGTTTCTATCTTTGCCGGATCCACCTTAATACCTTCTTTGTTCACTATGTGACCGAGGAATTGAACTTCTTCCAACCAAAATGCACACTTTGAAAACTTAGCGTACAATTCTTCCTTTCTCAATACTTCTAACACCTTTCTCAAATGTTCACCGTGTTCTTGGTCATTCTTTGAGTAAATAAGTATGTCATCAATGAAAACAATGACAAACTTGTCAAGGTATGGTCCACACACTCAGTTCATAAGGTCCATGAACACAGCTGGTGCATTAGTTAAACCAAACGGCATGACCATAAACTAGTAATGACCATAACGTGTTCTGAAAGCAGTCTTTGGAATATCATCTTCTTTCACCCGCATTTGATGATACCCGGAACGTAAGTCAATCTTTGAATAAACAGACGAGCCTTGTAGTTGATCAAATAAGTCGTCGATTCTCGGTAGTGGGTAGCGGTTCTTGATGGTAAGTTTGTTCAACTCTCGGTAGTCGATACACAACCTGAATGTACCATCTTTCTTCTTGACAAACAAAACAGGAGCTCCCCACGGTGATGTGCTTGGTCGAATGAAACCACGCTCTAAAAGTTCTTGTAATTGGCTTTGCAGTTCTTTCATCTCGCTGGGTGCGAGTCTGTAAGGAGCACGAGCTATTGGTGCAGCTCCTGGTACAAGATCTATTTGAAATTCAACGGATCGATGTGGGGGTAATCCCGGTAATTCTTTCGGAAATACATCGGGAAATTCTTTTGCAATGGGAACATCATTGATGCTCTTTTCTTCAGTTTGTACTTTTTCGACGTGTGCTAGAACAGCATAGCAACCTTTTCTTATTAGTTTTTGTGCCTTCAAATTACTAATAAGATGTAGCTTCGTGTTGCCCTTTTCTCCGTACACCATTAAGGGTTTTCCTTTTTCTCGTATAATGCGAATTGCATTTTTGTAACAAACGATCTCTGCTTTCACTTCTTTCAACCAGTCCATACCGATTATCACATCAAAACTCCCTAACTCTACTGGTATTAAATCAATCTTAAATGTTTCGCTAACCAGTTTAATTTCTCGATTCCGACATATATTATCTGCTGAAATTAATTTACCATTTGCTAATTCGAGTAAAAATTTACTATCCAAAGGTGTCAATGGGCAACTTAATTTAGCACAAAAATCTCTACTCATATAGCTTCTATCCGCACCCGAATCAAATAAAACGTAAGCAGATTTATTGTCAATAAGAAACGTACCCGTAACAAGCTCGGGGTCTTCCTGTGCCTCTGCCGTATTAATATTGAAAACTCTTCCGCGGCCTTGTCCATTCGTGTTCTCCTGGTTCGGGCAATTTCTTATAATGTGGCCCGGTTTTCCACATTTATAACAAACTACATTGGCATAGCTTGCTCCGACACTACTTGCTCCGCCATTACTCGTTCCGACACCATTTGTTCCTTTCGTTCTATTAACCCCTGGTCCGTAGACCTCACACTTCGCCGCGCTATGACCATTTCTTTTACACTTGTTGCAAAATTTGGTGCAGAACCCCGAGTGATACTTTTCACACCTTTGGCATAGCTGCTTCTGATTATTGTTGTTGCTGCGGTTATTATTGTTGTTGGGATGATTGTTGTAGTTGCTGTTGTTGTTGTTGTTGTTGTTGTTGTTGTTGTTGGGCCGTTTGTTGTAGTTGCGATTGATGTTGCGATTGTTGGGATAATTGTAGCGATTGCTGTTGTTGTTGTATTGGTGATTCTTATCACCATTTTCCTCCCACTTTCTTTTGACTTGCTTCACATTGGCCTCTTCAGCAGTCTGTTCTTTAATTCTTTCTTCAATCTGGTTCACTAGTTTGTGAGCCATTCTACATGCCTGTTGTATGGAGGCGGGCTCGTGTGAACTTATATCTTCTTGGATTCTTTCCGGTAATCCTTTCACAAACTCGTCGATCTTCTCTTCCTCATCTTCGAATGCTCCCGGACACAATAGGCACAATTCTGTGAATCGTCTTTCATACGTGGTAATATCAAATCCTTGGGTTCGTAACCCTCTAAGTTCTGTCTTGAGCTTATTGACCTCGGTTCTGGGACGGTACTTCTCGTTCATCAAGTGCTTGAATGCTGACCACGGTAGTGCGTACGCATCGTCTTGTCCCACTTGCTCTAGATAGGTATTCCACCATGTTAACGCAGAACCTGTGAAGGTATGCGTAGCGTACTTCACTTTGTCCTCTTCAGTACACTTACTTATGGCAAACACCGATTCGACCTTCTCGGTCCACCGTTTCAATCCGATCGGTCCTTCGGTTCCATCAAATTCCAAAGGTTTGCTGGCAGTGAATTCTTTGTAGGTGCATCCTACACGATTTCCTGTACTGCTAGATCCAAGGTTATTGTTGGTATGTAGCGCAGCCTGTACTGCGGCTATGTTTGAAGCTAGAAAAGTACGGAATTCCTCTTCATTCATATTCACTGTGTGTCGAGTAGTCGGTGCCATTTCCTTCAAAATAGTCAAATGGAACAAGTTAATCATACAGAATATTAAGAGTAATTAATAGTATTTCGTAGCATAATATGAACTCATTTATAAAAGCTTTTTCTTCATATTAGCGTTTTATAAGTTTAAATTCGGGTAGTACCTACCCGTTAAGTTCATACTTAGTAGCTAATATACAATTCAACTACTACAATTCTATATGAAAAACTGATTATAATAATATTTCGCGTTCAAACTTTTATACAATATTTTACAAACTTACAATACCGCTTATTTTACATAAAGCATGAAATATAGCACACAATAACTTTGATACAAGATAGTTGTGAAGATAATTCTAGCTAGTACACAAGTCGTTCAGCAAAGGCAATAAAGACACGTAATTCATACGTCCAGAAACAAGTCATGCATTCTGGTTTTACTAGGACTACTTCCCATCCTTGGTCTTGTGCAACATAACCGTTATGGCCGTTGATAAGACAGCGTGTTGTAACGTCGTCAAAGGGACGAGGGTTACGTAATGTCCAACAGTCCCGTAACAATCTAAAAACCTCATTTCTTACCCCAATTACCGACTCCGTCACTTGTGGGAACGTTTTGTTTAATAGCTGTAGCCCGATGTTCTTTTTCTCACTTTGGTGAGAAGCGAACATTACTAACCCATAAGCATAGCATGCTTCTTTATGTTGCATGTTAGCCGCTTTTTCTAAATCATGAAGTCCTATATTCGGATACATTGAGTCAAAATAATTTCTTAACCCGTTGCATAAAATAGCATTTGAGTTCCCTGCAATATATGCATCAAAGTAAACACATCGTAACTTATGGGTTTCCCAATGTGATATCCCCCATCTTTCAAACGAAAGTCTCTTATAAACCAAGACATTCTTGGAACGTTCTTCGAATGTCTTACAAACTGATCTCGCCTTAAATAGTTGTGCCGAGGAATTCTGACCGACTCTAGACAAGATTTCATCAATCATGTCTCCGGGTAGGTCTCTTAAAATATTGGGTTGTCTATCCATTTTGTGTTTTTATACTGTAAAATAGACAAGAGTTAGATTCATAAAAAAAAAATACTTATTAATACAAGCAATTTTTACATATATCATAAAGCATAAGCACACTATATTACATATATTACACCACATGAATACAACTATCTTATTCCGACTCGCTTGTTTCTTCTTCTTCGGTTTTGGTTCGTTTTGCCAAGTTTCTAGGGATATATGATTTTCCCCTAATACGAGCCGTCGTTATCCACATTGGTTTAGAAAAACCTGGTGGTTTAGAGGTTCCCGGGTCATTGTTACAACTTAAGGACTTCGGGGGTTGACGATACATATAAAGTTCATCGGGGTTGGAATTAGATTTCTCTATTTTTATGCCCTTTCCCTTATTATTTTCTTTTGCCTTTTTAAATTCAGTTGGGGTAATTTCTATAACATCATCGGAATTCTCGTCGGAATCCGATTCATCGGAGAATTGGTAATCCTCCCAATATTTTGCTTCCTTGGCGGAAACACCATTGACCATAATTAACCTTGGTCGGTTGGTTGAGGATTTTCTTTTACTTAACCGTTTTATTATTTCCCCCACCGGTTCTATTTCTTCATCCGGTTCCGATTCTTCTTCCGGTTCCGATTCTTCTTCCGGTTCCGACTCTTCTTCCGGTTCCTCTTCGGGAACTTGTGAATCAGTCCACGAATCATTCCAATTTACATTTGACTCTTCATTATTATTAGGTGAGTCAATGGGACTTGTTCTAGAGGTAGACATCTATCACATAATATCAAACGCGTTAAGAGATTAATATATCACATAATATTCACATGTTAAAAATATATAGTTTCCAACAAAATTTGTTAAGCAATCATTTTTCAAGTAAACACGGTCGAAGTCCAGACTCACTAATGCATCCTAACAAACTCGATAAGACATACTAATGCAAAATTCTGGTTCTCTAAGACCAACGCTCGGATACCAACTGAAATGTCCCGTTCTTATTGATTAAAAACGTTCCATATTAATTGATTTCGTTGCGAGGTTTTGACCTCTATATGAGACGTTTTTCAAAGACTGCATTCATTTTTAAACAAACCATAACCTTTATTTCATCAATAAAGGTTTAAAAAGCTTTACGTAGATTATCAAATAATGATAATCTAAAATATCCTGTTTACACACTACCATTACATAATGGTTTACAATACAAATATGTTACAACAAAATAAGTTTCTTGAATGTAGTTTTTACACAATATCATACAAGCATGGACTCCAAATCTTGTCCTTATTTAAGTATGCGATAGCGGAAGCTCTTAATAATCACCTGAGAATAAACATGCTTAAAACGTCAACAAAAATGTTGGTGAGTTATAGGTTTAACCTATATATATCAAATCGTAACAATAGACCACAAGATTTCATATTTCAATACACATCCCATACATAGAGATAAAAATCATTCATATGGTGAACACCTGGTAACCGACATTAACAAGATGCATATATATAAGAATATCCCCATCATTCCGGGACACCCTTCGGATATGATATAAATTTCGAAGTACTAAAGCATCCGGTACTTTGGATGGGGTTTGTTAGGCCCAATAGATCTATCTTTAGGATTCGCGTCAATTAGGGTGTCTGTTCCCTAATTCTTAGATTACCAGACTTAATAAAAAGGGGCATATTCGATTTCGATAATTCAACCATAGAATGTAGTTTCACGTACTTGTGTCTATTTTGTAAATCATTTATAAAACCTGCATGTATTCTCATCCCAAAAATATTAGATTTTAAAAGTGGGACTATAACTCACTTTCACAGATTTTTACTTCGTCGGGAAGTAAGACTTGGCCACTGGTTGATTCACGAACCTATAACAATATATACATATATATCAAAGTATGTTCAAAATATATTTACAACACTTTTAATATATTTTGATGTTTTAAGTTTATTAAGTCAGCTGTCCTCGTTAGTAACCTATAACTAGTTGTCCACAGTTAGATATACAGAAATAAATCAATAAATATTATCTTGAATCAATCCACGACCCAGTGTATACGTATCTCAGTATTGATCACAACTCAAACTATACATATTTTGGAATCAACCTCAACCCTGTATAGCTAACTCCAACATTCACATATAGAGTGTCTATGGTTGTTCCGAAATATATATAGATGTGTCGACATGATAGGTCGAAACATTGTATACATGTCTATGGTATCTCAAGATTACATAATATACAATACAAGTTGATTAAGTTATGGTTGGAATATATTTGTTACCAATTTTCACGTAGCTAAAATGAGAAAAATTATCCAATCTTGTTTTACCCATAACTTCTTCATTTTAAATCCGTTTTGAGTGAATCAAATTGCTATGGTTTCATATTGAACTCTATTTTATGAATCTAAACAGAAAAATTATAGGTTTATAGTCGGAAAAATAAGTTACAAGTCATTTTTGTAAAGGTAGTCATTTCAGTCGAAAGAACGACGTCTAGATGACCATTTTAGAAAACATACTTCCACTTTGAGTTTAACCATAATTTTTGGATATAGTTTCATTTTCATAATAAAAATCATTTTCTCAGAATAACAACTTTTAAATCAAAGTTTATCATAGTTTTTAATTAACTAACCCAAAACAGCCCGCGGTGTTACTACGACGGCGTAAATCCGGTTTTACGGTGTTTTTCGTGTTTCCAGGTTTTAAATAATTAAGTTAGCATATCATATAGATATAGAACATGTGTTTAGTTTATTTTAAAAGTCAAGTTAGAAGGATTAACTTTTGTTTGCGAACAAGTTTAGAATTAACTAAACTATGTTCTAGTGATTACAAGTTTAAACCTTCGAATAAGATAGCTTTATATGTATGAATCGAATGATGTTATGAACATCATTACTACCTTAAGTTCCTTGTATAAACCTACTGGAAAAGAGAAAAATGGATCTAGCTTCAATGGATCCTTGGATGGCTCGAAGTTCTTGAAGCAGAATCATGACAAGAAAACAAGTTCAAGTAAGATCATCACTTAAAATAAGATTGTTATAGTTATAGAAATTGAACCAAAGTTTGAATATGATTATTACCTTGTATTAGAATGATAACCTACTGTAAGAAACAAAGATTTCTTGAGGTTGGATGATCACCTTACAAGATTGGAAGTGAGCTAGCAAACTTGAAAGTATTCTTGATTTTATGAAATTAGAACTTTTGGAATTTATGAAGAACACTTAGAACTTGAAGATAGAACTTGAGAGAGATCAATTAGATGAAGAAAATTGAAGAATGAAAGTGTTTGTAGGTGTTTTTGGTCGTTGGTGTATGGATTAGATATAAAGGATATGTTATTTTGTTTTCATGTAAATAAGTCATGAATGATTACTCATATTTTTGTAATTTTATGAGATATTTCATGCTAGTTGCCAAATGATGGTTCCCACATGTGTTAGGTGACTCACATGGGCTGCTAAGAGCTGATCATTGGAGTGTATATACCAATAGTACATACATCTAAAAGCTGTGTATTGTACGAGTACGAATACGGGTGCATACGAGTAGAATTGTTGATGAAACTGAACGAGGATGTAATTGTAAGCATTTTTGTTAAGTAGAAGTATTTTGATAAGTGTATTTAAGTCTTTCAAAAGTGTATAAATACATATTAAAACACTACATGTATATACATTTTAACTGAGTCGTTAAGTCATCGTTAGTCGTTACATGTAAGTGTTGTTTTGAAACTTTTAGATTAACGATCTTGTTAAATGTTGTTAACCCAATGTTTATAATATCAAATGAGATTTTAAATTATTATATTATCATGATATTATCATGTATGAATATCTCTTAATATGATATATATACATTAAATGTCTTTACAACGATAATCGTTACATATATGTCTCGTTTAAAAATCATTAAGTTAGTAGTCTTGTTTTTACATATGTAGTTCATTGTTAATATACTTAATGATATGTTTACTTATCATAGTATCATGTTAACTATATATATATCCATATATATGTCATCATATAGTTTTTACAAGTTTTAACGTTCGTGAATCACCGGTCAACTTGGGTGGTCAATTGTCTATATGAAACATATTTCAATTAATCAAGTCTTAACAAGTTTGATTGCTTAACATGTTGGAAACATTTAATCATGTAAATATCAATCTCAATTAATATATATAAACATGGAAAAGTTCGGGTCACTACAAACGTGACATCTTCAAAAACCACCAAGAACTTGCTGCTACCATTCTGTGTTTGTTACAATCAAAGACATCGAAATAACCACTACAGGCTGCTGTGTTTCTTCCGTTTCAAACCATTACAAAACCGCCACTCTCATCTGTGTTAACTGCTGCTGCGTACTTGATTCAAACACCACACACTCACAGCCCTTCTAGCTCGACAAAGTTCCTGCTATTCTTTTTATTTCCATTCGTAAAACACCATTAATAAAATGTGAATAATGATGATGGATAGCATACTATGATGAACCAGAGTTGATGATTATATGGATTTCTTTAATGGCCGACCAAAACAAAAGGGGAAAAATAAAGGGACGCGTTTTTTTCTTCTTCTTTTAGTGATTAGGTAAAGTTATTGATTATGATTAAACCCACTTGATAATTAGTAGTGAGCTGTAAAGAAGTGGTCGAGCATCATGAAGTTTAAAGACAAATATCACGGTGTCCCTACTATTTTATTAAACTAATTGGGTACCATATTGTTAAATGAGAAGATTCAATTTGTTGGTTGGGTCGCAGACCTTTAAACAAGATTTATGGGCCGATATCATTTTTTAATGCATGAGGGCTAGTGAGCAGTTTAACAAATAATGATAATAATTAGGGAGTATTCGTGATACTGTGATTCATGAATTACACGATGAAGAGTGATGTAAGATTTCGATGATGATGAGCCGTGAATGATTATGAGGAGGTAAATGTTATATGGGTTTTGATTTGGAAGAAGAAGGGAGGATAAAACGGGCGGATAAAATAAATTAGAATGGCGGTTAAATTAGAAAAAGCAGACTGGATCGAATGGTTATGGGTGTTAGCGGGTATCCGGGAGGTCATGGGTTCGAGTCCCGTCTCGGGTAGTCTACTTCTTTTTAATGCTACTAAGGTATAATTTAATATTATTATTGTTATTTTTATTATTATGATTATTATCATTAACATAACTTAGGATATTATCATTTTTGTTACTAGTATTATCAATCGATAATTACTAGTATTATCATTACTAAAATTATTATTAATAGTATTATTATCATTGTATTAGTATTGCTAGGATCATTATAACTAAAAGGAGATTTAACATGTTGATAACGTAAGTATATAATAAAAGATGACATAATAGAGATTATAGGAAGTGATTATAAGAATTCATGTAAAAGTTATGAGTTAATTATGAAATAATGTTATAAGAAAACTATAATCATTAGTTTAGAAACTAAATACGAAGATTATGATTACTATGACCATGAATATAAAAGTTCTAATAATATTGTTAAACTTATGAATATAAAAATCGAGTATAAATGTTATTATGAAAATGATTAATATTTTAATTGAATTATGATTTAAAAGAATTACTACAATTATCATAATTATTGTTGCCATTGTTATAAAGCTTAGTATTACTATCATTATTAATAGCACTATTTCTATTAACATTATTATCATCACTATCATTATTATTGTTATATAATATCATTATTATTATAACTAATATTAATAATATCATAATTATTAATTTCTCAAACAAAAGCTATTTGTATAAAAATATATTTAACACAAACTTAACTATATATATCAAACCTACTAATATTATTTATATAAATACTTACAAATAACAAACTATCGATTTTTAAATATAACATTAGACAAGTATGTATATAAATATAGATATTAATAAACTATACAGATATTAACTATTATGAAAATATACACAAATTAAACATACATAATATATGAATTAAAGATACAATAAATAAATTGTTCAGTTACGATTATATGTATTAATATATATATATATATATATATATATATATATATATATATATATAAATGATATAGGTTCATGAATCCGAGGCCAACCATACACTTGTTCAATGTCGTCATATGTATTTTTACTACAAAATAGAGTATCGTGAGTTTCATTACTCCCTTTTTAAATGCTTTTGCAATACATATTTTTGGGACTGAGAATACATACGCTTTTATAAATATTTTACGAAATAGACACAAGTAATCGAAACTACATTATATAGTTGAATGATCGAAGCCGAATATGCCCCTTTTGCTTGGTAGCCTAAGAATTAGTAAACCGATCAACTAATTGACGCAAATCCTAAAGATAGATCTATTGGGCCTAACAAACCCCATCCATGGTTGCGGATGCTTTCCCATCCATGGTTGCGGATGCTTTAGTACTTTGATGTTGTTTTATTATGTCCGATGGATGTCCCAGAATGATAGGGGATATTCTTATATGCATCTTGTTAATGTCGGTTACCAGGTGTTCAATCCATATGAATGATTATTTTTGTCTCTATGCATGGGATGTATTTTTATGAGAAATGGAAATGAAAATCTTGTGGTCTATTAAAATGATGAAAATGATCGTTTATGATAAACTAATGAACTCACCAACCTTTTGGTTGACACTTTAAAGCATGTTTATTCTCAGGTATTAAAGAGATCTTCCGCTGTGCATTAGCTCATTTTAGAGATCTTAGTTGGAGTCATTCATGGCATATTTCGAAAGATGTTGCATTCGAGTCATTGAGTTCATCAAGATTATTATTAAGTCAATTATAGTTGGATAGTGGATATTATGAAATGGTATGCATGTCTATCAATTTTTGATGCAAAGAAAGTTTGTCTTTTAAAAACGACTGCAATGTTTGTAAAATGTATCATATAGAGGTCAAATACCTTGTAATGTAATCAACTATTATGAATCGTTTATAATGTATATGAACGTGTCCTTTCAGTTGGTATCAGAGCAGTGGTCTTAGCGAACCAGGTCTTGCACTAGTGTGTCTAACTGATAGTTGTTAGGATGCATTAGTGAGTCTGGACTTCGACCGTGTCTGCATGTCAAAAGTTTTTGCTTATCACTAAATTGCCAAGGACTGCAAGTGGTTTTGATACAATTTGGGTAATAGTTGATTGTCTCACCAAATCAGCACATTTCCTGCCAATGAGAGAAGATGACAAGATGGAGAAGTTAGCACGACTGTATTTGAAGGAAGTAGTCTCCAGACATGGAATACCAATCTCTATTATCTCTGATAGGGATGGCAGATTTATTTCAAGATTCTGACATACATTACAGCAAGCATTAGGAACTCGTCTAGATATGAATACTGTCTATCATCCACAAACTGATGGGCAGAGCAAAAGGACGATACAAACACTTGAAGACATGCTACGAGCATGTGTTATTGATTTCAGAAATAGTTGGGATCGACACCTACCGTTAGCAAAATTTTCCTACAACAATAGCAACCATTCAAGCATTGAGATGGCGCCATTTGAAGCACTTTATGGTAGAAAGTGCAGGTCTCCGATTTGTTGGAGTGAAGTGGGGGATAGACAGATTACGGGTCCGGAGATAATACAAGAAACTACCAAGAAGATCATCCAAATTCAACAACGGTTGAAAACCGCCCAAAGTCGACAAAAGAGCTACGCTGACATTAAAAGAAAAGATATAGAATTTGAAATTGGAGAGATGGTCATGCTTAAAGTTGCACCTTGGAAAGGCATTGTTTGATTTGGTGAACGAGGAAAATTAAATTCAAGGTATATTGGACCATTCAAGATTATTGATCGTGTAGGACCAGTAGCTTACCGACTTGAGTTACCTCAATAACTCATGGTTGTACATAACACTTTCCACGTCTCGAATTTGAAGAAATATTTTGCTAAAGAAGATCTCACTATTCCGTTAGACGAAATCCAAATTAACGAAAAACTTCAATTCATCGAAGAACCCGTCGAAATAATGGATCGTGAGGTTAAAAGACTTAAGCAAAACAAGATACCAATTGTTAAGGTTTGATGGAATGCTCGTAGAGGACCCGAGTTCACCTGGGAACTAGAAAATCAGATGAAGAAGAAATACCCGCACTTATTTCCAGAAGATACGTCAACACCTCCAACTGCTTAAAATTTCGGGACACAATTTATTTAACGGGTAGGTACAGTAGTGACCCGAACTTTTCCATGTTTATATATATTAAATGAAATTGATATTTACATGATTAAGTGTTTCCAACATGTTAAGCAATCAAACTTGTTAAGACTTGATTAATTGAAATAGGTTTCATATAGACAATTGACCACCCAAGTTGACCAGCGATTCACGAACGTTAAAACTTGTAAAAACTATATGATGATATATATATGGATATATATATATAGTTAACATGATATTATTATAAGTAAGTATCTCATTAGGTATTTTAACAATGAGTTATATACATAAAAATGAGACTATTGAATTAAGAAACTCGAAAATGATATATATAACGATTATCGTTATAACAACGTCTTATTAAATACATATGAATCATATTAAGATATTGATACACTATATTTAAACATGATAAATGATAAGTAAACATATTATTAAGTGTATTAACAATGAACTACATATGTAAAAACAAGACTACTAACTTAAGGATTTCGAAACGAGACATATATGTAACGATTATCGTTGTAACGACATTTAAATGTATATATATCATATTAAGATATATTAATACATCATAATATCATGATAATGTAATAATTTAACATCTCATTAGATATAATAAACAATGGGTTAACAACATTTAACAAGATAGTTAACTTAAAGGTTTCAAAACAACACTTACATCTAATGACTAACGATGACTTAACGACTCAGTTAAAATGTATATACATGTAGTGTTTTAATATGTATTCATACACTTTTGAAAGACTTCAAGACACTTATCAAAATACTTCTACTTAACAAAAATGCTTACAATTACATCCTCATTCATTTTCATCAACAATTCTACTCGTATGCACCCGTATTCGTACTCGTACAATACCCAACTTCTAAATGTATGTACTATTGGTATATACACTTCAATGATCAGCTCTTAGCAGCCCATGTGATTCACCTAACCATGTGGGAACCATCATTTGGAAACTAGCATGAATGATTACACAAAATTACAAACTAATGTGACCTTATATGGAGTACCTACATCACTTTTTCAATCATCACCATAAACACATTCATTTTTCAATTTTTATGCATCAAACTAAACTCTCTCAAGTGTTCTTCCATTATTCTAAGTGTTCTTCATCATCTTCATCAAAATCTAGCTCAATCTAGTTCATAAATCCATACATAAACCAAGTTACAAAACAACTACTCAAGAACACACCAACAACACTTCCAAGTTTGCTAGCTTACTTTCAATTTTGCAAATCCATTTCAAGTGATCATCCAATCTCAAGAAATCTTTCTTATTTACAGTAAGATATCTTTCTAATTCAAGGTAATACTCATACGCAAACTTTGATTCAATTTCTATAACTATAACAATCTTATTTCGAGTGGAAATCTTACTTGAACTTGTTCGTGTCATGATTTTGCTTCAAGAACTTTCAAGCCATCCAAGGATATTTTGAAGCTAGATCTATTTTTCTCATTTCCAGTAGGTTTATCCACAAAACTTGAGGTAGTAATGATGTTCATAACATCATTCAAATCATATATATAAAACTATCTTATTCGAAGGTTTAAACTTGTAATCACCAGAACATACTTTAGTTAATTCTAAACTTGTTCGCAAACAAAAGTTAATCCTTCTAACTTGAATTTTAAAATCAAATAGACACATGTTCTATATCTATATGATATGCTAACTTAATGATTTAAAACCTGAAAACACGAAAAACATCGTAAAACCGGATATACGCCGCCGTAGTAACACCGCGGGCTGTTTTGGGTTAGTTAATTAAAAACTATGATAAACTTTGATTTAAAAGTTGTTCTTCTGGAAAAATTATTTTTCTTATGAACATGAAACTATATCCAAAAATCATGGTCAAACTCAAAGTGGAAGTATGTTTTTCAAAGTGGTCATCAAGACGTCGTTCATTCGACTGAAATGACTATCTCTTATAATATTGAATTGTATCTTGTATTTCCGACTATAAACTTATACTTAGATTCATAAACTTAAGTTCAATATGAAACCATAGCAACTTGAATCACTCAAAACGGATTTAAAACGAAGAAGTTATGGGTAAAACAAGATTGGATAATTTTGCTTGTTGAAGCTACGTGAAAATTGGTAACAAATCTATATTAATCATATCCTAGCTAACTTATATTGTATAATACATATATTCTAATATATTATGTAATCTTGGGATACCATAGACACGTATTCAAATGTTTTGACATATCATATCGATCCATGTATATATATTATTTGGAACAACCATAGACACTCTATATGCAGTAATGTTTGAGTTAGCTATACAGGGTTGAGGTTGATTCCAAAAATATATATACTTTGAGTTGTGATCTAGCCTGAGATGTGTATACACTGGGTCGTGGATTGATTCAAGATAATATATATCGATTTATTTCTGTACATCTAACTGTGGACAACTAGTTGTAGGTTACTAACGAGGACAGCTGACTTAATAAACTCAAATCATTAAAACGTAATAAAAATGTTGTAAATATATTATGAACATACTTTGATATATATGTACATATTTGTTATAGGTTCGTAAATCGACCAGTGGTCAAGTCTTACTTCCCGACGAAGTAAAAATCTGTGAAAGTGAGTTATAGTCCCACATTTAAAATCTAATATTTTTGGGATGAGAATACATGCAGTTTTATAAATGTTTTATGAAATAGACACAAGTAATTGAAACTACATTATATGGGTGAATGATCGAAGCCGAATATGCCCTTTTTTCTTGGTAGCCTAAGAATTAGTAAACCGATCTACTAATTGACGCGAATCCTAAAAATAGATCTATTGGGCCTAACGAACCCCATCCAAAGTACCGGATGCTTTAGTACTTCGAATTCGTTTTTTTATCATGTCCGATGGATTTCCCGGAATGATAGGGGATATTATTATATGCATCTTATTAATGTCGGTTACCAGGTGTTCACCATATGAATGATTTTTATCTCTATGTATGGGATGTATATTGAAATATGAAATCTTGTGGTCTATTATTACGATTTGATAAATATATAGGTTAAACCTATAACTCACCGACATTTTTGTTGACGTTTAAAGCATGTTTATTCTCAGGTGATTATTAAGAGCTTCCGCTGTTGCATGCTAAAATATGGACAAGATTCGGTGTCAGCATGATTGTATAATATTGTTTAAAACTGCATTCGAGATTTACTTTGTTGTAACATATTAATATTGTAAACCAATATGTATTGGTAGTGTGTAAGTGTGATATTTTTAGATTATCATTTCTTGATAATCTAGGTGATGTCTTTTAACCTTGTCGATAAAATTAAGGTTATGATTTGTTTTAAAAACGAATGCAGTATTTGAAAAACGTCTCATGTAGTGGTCAAAACCTCCCAAAGAGATCAATTAATATGAAACGTTTATAATCGATATGAACGGGACATTTCATCATAAATCAAGAAATGATATGATGATTACCAAATTACCCTCCTAAAATCAATTTTGGGCGGAATCAAAAGGAAAAATTAGAGGTTCCCTATATTTCAAACCATTCATAAACTACTACAACTAAAAAAACCCTAAATTTCTCTTGAAACCCAAGACAATCGGTTGCCCACCTCTTCAATTGAAGTACTGTAAGTCTTTTTTTTTTCTTCATAATCTATCAATTACTAATTGTTTTCATTAGTTTACTCATTGATGATGCGTAGCCGCATAGGTTGAATTGAAACACACCAAAGATTTATCAAATGGTGTATGTTGATTGCTACCAATTTTCAGCTACTTTAAATGTTTAATAAATTGTAAGGTAACTGAACAATAGGGTTAAGGGGTTTTCAAACGTGTATTGGGTTCATTGGGATTTCTAGGTCGTCTTGTACTCATACATAATTATAGGATTGAACAGTTGTGTGAATGCTAAATTGTTATTGTTAAAAATAGTCAATTTGTTACCACCGTTGACTATTTTATTTTACAGACCTGAACTCTACAAGTCTAGGGTTCTTGATTCAATGCCATTGATGACCGCGGAATCAATGTAGTTTGAACTTAAATTAAGAATTTTGCAGCAGTTTCATTTGGTTTTGCTCAACATGGGTTCAAACTAAATTAAGAAATTTGATTCTTCTCTCTCCAGTATGTAGGGGTTATCCTTGCCCACCTTTTAAAATTATCATCCTTGATGTAGTACAATATTTTAAATCATGGGAATATATTTGATGAAAGTTTTCTATAGGTGACTTCTTGAATTAAGTGGGCTGCACATGAATATTAGTTTATGTAGAGAGTACCTTAAACTTATGGAAGTAATGTTGACAATGTAATAACATATAAAGTTTATGATACTAAATAGTTAATGTTCCAAATTCGATTTAAACTGTATTCATGAGAGCAAAGTCAACTTTATAGAAATATATGCTTTATTTTTAATGGGTCAATTGGTTAAGCTAAAATCTCTTCTTCTCTTGTACAATTATAAGAAGAAGAAAAATGTGTCATCATTAACCATTCTACTATTTTATAAAAACCATGAACAGTAAACGGGCATTAATTTCTTTCTCCTACCTCTTCGAGTGGCTTAGATTGTTACTTCTGTATTTTTTTTACTGAGTTACTTCACTTGCTGCAATACAGATCAGAATCAGAAGTGGTAGGAAAATGGCTAAACGTTGGCTCCGGGTTCTCCTCGGCCTCAGACTGCTCATCAGGTATCATTTCTGTACGTCATGTTATCATTTTCAAATCTTAAGATGTTCAAACATCTTAAGATTAAACTGGTGCAAGACTATTTAAACAAGTGTTAAGATGTTCAAATCTTTATGAATCATCGAATCATGTTAGTCACTCAGAATTTTTTTTCCCAACCTGCTCGAAAAGCTCACGTTGTTGCACATGGCTTCATACCTTTATGTCATTAGTGGGCCTTAATGGTTTGTCTACTACTTGGAAAGATCCCTGAATGAACATCTTTAAATTTAGTGTGTTTGTGCAGAATCACATGTTAATAAGAAAAACCAGGAACAGAGGATTATAGATGAGATTAATGTTGGAAAAGAGAAGGGCTCTTGCTGAGATTAATGTTAGGTTCATAATTTTATTTAAATTTAACAAATGTGGATGAATGTATGATTTTAGGTAATGTAAGTTATGTGGAGTAAGTGTTATGCTTTTAAACAACAAATCAATTGTAGCATTCAGGCACATGCTAATGCTGCGTTTCTTCACTTCTTGGTTATTTTGTGACATTGACCATTGTGAGTAATTGGTCATTCTTGATATATCAGACTAATTTTGTAAACATGTATGTTAGATCGGTAAGTCAGCTCATTACCATGAAATCAGAGGTTTTTGATAATGTTTGATAAAGATTTTAATCATTTTGGAACTCAAATGGGATCAAACTGAAGGTATGGAGTGATTTAAATCATCCGCATTACAAAGAAAAATATATATTTCATTTCAAATATTATTACGAAATTGAAACTGTTACAAAAGTTGGCTGATAATGAAATACGGGGTATTTATTAACGAGATCCATCAACATTGACGAATTACATAGGTCACATGTCAATATATATCCAAAAATTTGTTCTGAAAAACTATATGAAACAAACAATATTTTATACTATAATTATACACATAAAAATTCCTTTTTTTGAAAGATCAACACTTTTATTAAAATATAAAATAATACAAGAGTACATCTATATCTAAACGATACAACTTAAAACACCACGGGAGCTATGACACACTGACTAAGATACACAATTACAAGGCAGATATAATACAAAGAAAAGTAGACACGAAAGGCTCTGTACAGTTTAACCCATTTGTGGAGGATCGTGGGCTAAGTATGATAGGAAAAACCCTTTAACCTCTTTCTTAATCGAAGCTGAGTCGTTTACTTGTAATAACAAGCTGAGAAGAGAACGAATCACAGTGCTGGCAACTTCAACGACAAAGCAATTCGTTTCTACTCATTTGAACCCAACTAAGACTTTGATCGTGGCAAAGGGGTAAAAATTCCTTTAACCTTTTACATAGTACATAGTAACATGTTATTCATCGCCATTTTTTCATATTTTCACACACGTTAATTGCGTAAAATCACTTTAGAAATTATGCTACAAATGCCGATGGTTTCTTTAGAAAATATATCCTATTCAATAACAATTCATGTTTAAGTCCCGCGAATTCGCTGGTTATAAACTAGTAGTAGTAGTAGTAGTAATAATAATAATAATAATAATAATAATAATAATAATAATAATAATAATAATAATAATAATAATAATAATAATAATAATAATGAAATAAAAGTTGATGTGAACGTAGAGAAAAAATTGTGTATCAAAAGTTGGTAGAGTATCCTTACACGTACCATAACCATTCAAACCCATATACAAATGAGATAAATGATGATATTAGAATTTTCTAGTCCCATATAATTGTAAGTTATCATAGTTTTCGTGTCAAGGCAAAAGAATTTATTTAGGAAAACCAAATCAAGCATTTATTCATGGAAACTAAATTCCAGGTAATGAAAATCAGATCCTTTAGTGATACTTGTTTACCCCAAAACTTGTCAATTTGATAAAATATTCTTAATGTATAACAATATTGGTCTTATATTATGTCAATAGATCCGATGAAGCATTGTATGCTTTAAACCGATAAGATCGGTTTCATATAAAATAAAAGTTAGGCAAAGCTAATATATAAAAAGCGAAATATAAACCCTATATATTGTTACCGTGCCATAATCGTGTGTCTATTACTTAATCGGGCCCAAATATTGTAGACGTTCTAAAGATCTTAGATCAAACGTTATTACTAGAAGGCGGAAAACACTAAACTAGGATGAATCGAATACTTGGTTCACCTTAGGATCAATCTAACCAACAATATGTTGATATAATCGACACCTTGATGATTGTATTCGGTTGGGGTATGGTCTGGGACGATAGTAACAGCGAATTATGACGGCAATAGGGTGTAGGGTGTGTAACCTAACAATGAAACCCGACTTCCCTATATATATATACGATTACAGTGACCATCGGCCGGTGGTCTCTGACCTACGGCCGGTGGTGTTCGTCCCTATACCGATGGTCTCTACCATCGGTCAATGGTCTGAGCTGCCAACCAAATAGCTCTAAACCATTTCACGTTATCAATTAATCAATATCAAACACAAACGTTAACGATAATGTTCATACACGACTGAAATGTAAACTACAATACGAATAGAACATATTACGATTATAGAACTCGGGATTATGCACCAACAAACTCCCCCTAAGACCTAGTTCTATATCAAAAGTCTTCAGTCATCATCTAATTCATTCGTATAGATCAATCACCATGTTGTTCAAGTAACACAGCTTAGCTACTTTCACATACTGTTCAGCCTGCACCTTGTTCTCGCGTCAATAAAGCATACTATTATAATATAACGTGAAAATGTCAGCCTCGGTACAGTTTCGCAGCCAAATCGGATCCAATACACGAATGCATTCAATATCATTCTCATTCACCTTATCCAACACTATCACAGCTTCTTCTGCACGGTCATCATAATACCACCATCTGAATCTCTGACTCCAGTTCTGAGGCAATTTCCTTAAAGGTACTTTCTTCATAGTCTTTGCCCGCTTATACTTCACAATGCGTTTAGATTCACCGGTTCTCTGATTGACCCTATAACTAATCCTCGGAAACTGTTGTCTAAAACCTTCCCAATCCTTTGATTTGAACACAATTCGAATCATCTTTACCAACAGTGAAGATCGATCATTCATTCCACAATACAACATTTTCAATCTAGCAATCTACATCAGCTCAACATACGGTAGCGACTTGAATTCGTGATCATGTTTAAAGTAATCAACACCAAACTCTCGTTTAACTGCAAACATGTTGAATTCTTCAATGTATGCCCAGGCCAGAATCCTTCCTTTAGCATTCTTTCTCAAGTTTATCATCTTCAAATACTTCGGCTCAATCGTTGGTTTCTCACAATATTTTCTAATTCTCGAAATATCCCTCCATTCACCTTCCAACTTCTTAGTTCTTTCCTTATTGTATTTGACTGGCAAGAAACCTTCAGGAAAAACTTCAGATTGTTCTTTCTCTTTACACTTACGATCCAAAAGCTCATCATTAGTTTTAAACAATTCTTCAAAACCAGGAAGATCTTCATTCTGATCATTCTAATATGTAGGAAAATCTTCATGTGTCACATCCTCAACTAAACCATCAACATCTCTATCACTTAGATCCTCGGTAATCTCTGGACTAAAAGATTCATCCTCAGATGGAGAATCGTCGGACTGTGCGTCAGCTGCTTTAGCTTCCTCTTGCTCTAGACGCACCAGTTCGTCCAGTTCTTCTCTAGAGAGGTTGTGAGGGATCTCTCCCTCTTCTAGAACATCATAAACAACAGAATGCTTGAGCTCATCCAGTTTAGAAAAGAAATCACTAAAACTATAATCAATTTTAAGAGGAATTACTGACGGTGCAGTAGCATGTGAAGAACCAGGAGCCTCCATCATTCGGTTATCAGTCTCATCCTCGGTCATCTCGATAAGCTCAAACTTCTCATTCCAAGCATTCAATCTTTTAATAGCTGATGCAGCCAACTCCTTAGCCTCAGATGCTTCTCTTTTCGCATCAGTCAGTAGCAATGACTGATTACTCACCTTTTTCTGTAACAAGTCAACCTGCATGGTCAACCGTTCAACATCTTCGTACTTGACCCGGTTATCTTCTTGAAGCTTCTCATACTTCTCGTCCATTTCCTTTCTCATCCTTAAATTATCAGCCATAGCTTGCACATATAAATCATTTATCGTGCGAAAAGCTAATGATCCAACACCTCCCTCAGTTCCAGCATGAGACGAAACTTCCGGAGTAGGAGTAGAAACAGTCTCTTGGGAGACTTGTTGAACCACATGTGGTGATTGTTGTGTTGATGGATGTTGTTGTTGTGATGGTTGTTATCCTTGAGTCTGCGGTGGCGGTGTCACTGGTTGAGTTCCAGCTGATGATCCACCAGCATCTTTATAAACCAGTTTGAACCTCCTTTTCAATTTAAGCTTTGTTGAAACCTGAGAACTCTCATCTTCAACCATTCTCCTTTTTGAACCCCTAGAAGCATCATCAATACCAACATCGGGACGAACATCTCCTGTCTCATCAACTAACACACCCGTACCAGATCCACCAGTAGTCTGAGTATTTGTCTGTTGATCCACTTCCTCATCGCTATTTTCCAATTCAAAATCAGGCTCTCTATCAGATACATTCGTCTCATTTCTCCATTTCTTCCCTGGAGGACACTGATAGTTTTCTCTCGCAAGATGACACACAAGCTTGCCATCATTAGCACTCCTCTTTTGGTTCAATCTATTGAAGGTAAGATCTGTCATATGCTTTAGTTCAATGATATCCTTCTTCAATCTAGGCAAATCAACAGTTTGGCGGTTAATCATAATTTGCAAGAATCTCGGATAAATCAGAAATAACTTGCTGGTCACATTCTCTACCAGCAAATCAAAGATAACTCATGAGAAGTTGAAGTCAGCCTTCAATACCAGGGCAGCAAACGTCCCTTGATATATCTCACTCAACTCATCAAATCTACCTTTTAATGGACTTAAACACCTCAGCACAACAAGCGACAAATATCTATACGGTGGAGTGAATCCACTTCTTTTAATTGTAGCTCTCGTAATATCACCAGTATATTTGCACCTTAACACACATCCAGTAATCTTTGTCTTTGACAACTTCTTCGGCATGTTCTCATCATCCTCAAACAAGAATGTGTTTCGAATCGTATCTTCAGATATCTTTATCTCCTGACCACAAACAGTACTTATAATAACCTTCCTGTCATCTACAGTCTCAATCCTTGCATATTCCCAGAACTCTCTCTGATGTGAGTAATATGTTGTACACGGCATAGAGATAGCTACAAACACTCTTGAATGTTTTAGAAACTCGATCACGCCCTTGTATTTACCAGCATTAGGGCCTTTCTCATTTAAACACGCAGTGAGATTGGAACCACTGTTAGCTTTCAACCCTGGAAGATCAACAGATAATGGACCTCTCGAAGATTCAGTATCGGATCCGTGTGTAACATTCTCCTGATCAGCTTGAACACCTGACATTATGAAAATAACTGCAAACACAATTCAAATCAGCATTGTATAGTCATGACCTATCAGATAACACAGTGTAATCATCACAGAATATATTACATTACTTATCCTGGTAGATCAAGGTCACGATTACTTGATTACATATCCAAAATAAAATTATTACAGACTTAGAGTAATGTATCAATGCTAACAGGCTAGCATCATCAAATTACAAACCAAGCTGAAAATACATTAAGACAAGATCACACACATAAACAGAGATTCAGAATCACTTATCCCACAATGGGATTCTCTGGCACCAGCCTCGTGACATATTGCACCACTCTAAGTTTCTTGAACAAGTTATGCAATAAGGCCGCATAAGGAAATGGTTCTTCCATCTCAAGAAAATCTTTCATCACATGAATGAGATAGTGACCCATATTCACTTGAATACCCTCTAGTAGGCAATACGAAAGCAGAGCTTCAGTATCAGACAATAGATTATCTTCTTCTCTCCTAAATGTCACATTACTTTTGATTATTCTCAAGTGTAACTCATGTTGATGTGACACATCGTCATCACTAATCTCAACCCTACCAGCATTAACTACTCTCCCAGGCTTGCATATCCTTGCAATTATGTCAGATAGTTTGAATTTATTGGGAATCTTTCTTAGATCTTTGCTAGGATACAGTATTTTAACACCATTGTGAGGAACATTCAACAGGTTTGAGAATTCCTCCATGGTCCACTTATACTGTTGGTTAAATACGCCTGAGTGTACAAATCTCTTCTTACTATCTTCTAAGGCCACATTGGCATAAAACTCCCTCACCAATTGAGGACAAAAGTAATCCTCAATGTCTAGGAAAGCCTGACACCCAATTTGTTCCCAAGGAGCCTAGGTCTGTCGAGTCGCGATGACCTTTTGTTCCACTAGAATACGTCGATTACTAGCTAGAATTCTCCTACGCTCGATGTTAAACATCCATTGTCCAACAAAAGAACCACATGACATTCTTATACAAACTACAAGCACTAACATTAGATAGGTATCACTGAAATCACCAAAAATCTAAAATTCATGCAAATCAAACACAAAACGGCACCATCAGTCCAATTGAACGACCATCGGTCGATGGAGTAGACCATCAGTCCGATGGTATAGACCTACGGCAGTCCATCTAAACACATCACAAGAATTACTATCTGTTCAAACTTAGGGACCTACGGCCGAGAGTAAGACACCATCGATCGAGGGTCAGAGACCTTCGGCCGAGGGTAGTTCATCAGATCTGTCCTCAATTAGAATACCCTTTTCATCAAATCGACGTAATTTTGGACAAGAACAGGCGTATAAGCATCAGGCAACACCAATTAACATACACATATCAATCAATTCAATCAAAACAACTAAAATATCAACGAATTAGGCATTAAAAGTTTTAACTTTTTCAAACCTAAAATCATTGAAAACTAACAAATGAGATTGAATTGAAATACCTAGATTATGGCGCTGGAATCACAAGGAAAAGATGCACTAAATACACGGTCAAAAAACTCCTATCGCTCGAACTTGAAAATCGATTGTAAAAATTCACCAAAAATACCAATTGACTGACCCAGTGGTATTTTGGTTCCTTTTATACCCTCTCAGTAACCATCGGCCGATGGTCTTGTCCTAAGGCCCGATGGTCAAGACAATCAGTCGATTGTCTTTACCTTCGGCCGAAGGTCTTGACTGTCGGTCGGTAATCTTGGTTTTGAAAATTTTAAAACTTAAGTCTTTTTACATTTAGTCTTTACATCCCTTTTCACATCCACTCCCCTTTGGACTGATCTCTACAGTATAAAATTAAGCACGCTTTGTTTCTTTGAGTTCCAAACAACTTATTTCGAAATTTAAAGAATAACACAGTGAACCTTTCAGAGAACTGATTTGCCATACCTAAAACTTAAAACATAAATGCACATGCAAATAACAAATACCGCAACTATTTTTGGATTTTCAGATATAAATGCACATGCAAAGCTATAAATCAAACTACTGTACAAGATTAGTGTGTCATGATCAACAAAGACATATTCAGCAAATATCAGATGTTATTATCATGAGATCAGATGAAACAGTTTATCATGAACCACACTAAGAAAGCAATAACACATATTTCAGTGAGTTGACATACCAAAATGATTCAAACTTTTGATTTCGGGGATCAGAACTGAACTATGTTGACATGTTAATTCATGTTTGACGAGACAGATAAGAATAACTTTCAAATATATCAATAAACATTTACCAACTCTCACACTAGACTTTGATTATTATGTTATAATTAATTACTTTAACATCTTACAATGTTAGATTTTGATCACGGAGTCAGTCCTCATTTGAGATCGCACGATGTTTCAGGTAGAACAATTGAGCACAAATATATTGACGCTGTCCTCTTATCACATCAATGTACTTTCAATTTGATTGAACAGAACCATCTCACGATGTTTCTAGCAACCCTGTCAGCCATGAGCTTCTACCTTAAACTTATACCTTTCGTTTCAGATAACATTGTTTATCTCAAATTTATTGCATACTTTGAGAAAATGCATACCGGCCGCTATAAACCTTATACTTAAACGGAATTCGTATGACGTATGGTGTTGGATGGATGGTAGTGATATATATTTGAGTGATGGAACGCTAAGGTATCCTCTAGACGATATTTCCTGCTATCCAGGTCAATAGGTACAATCCCATATCACAGAATGATTTAAGTTCTCTATATCAGATGATTCGATACAATCCAATTCTCCCCCTTGGATGTAGATAGCTTAATCATTCGTGTGAATCCTTCAACCTTGTTCAATTCTTGATCCATGATTTATCTTGCAATAATGTGGTGCATCAATGTATTTACAATTTGAGAAACAAAACATAAGCAATTTTTTTTTTTTTTAGATTTTCTGATGTTGCGATGATTTCCATGCTAGATTACAAAACATAAACAAAATAAATAAAATAAATATAACTGTAAATGATGATGTACCATTATCTTTGACTTTTGTTGTGTCTGCACAGAAAACCACTCTTCTGATGTTGAAGTCTATAACCTGATGACATTACGTTGTTCAAATCATTCTATGTCTGTGATACAGAATTGCACTTCTCAACCCATCTAGAGAGAACACCTCCCTTTGTATACCCGACATATATGTTGTTGACTTTCGGTCCAAGTAATAAAGATAGATAGAAACAAGTATGCATTCTAGACAAAGTATGCTCACCTTGGAGACTCACAAAATTATCCTTTGCTACCGAGTATAAATCGTAATAGGGGAGACCTCAATCGTCTGTTGAGTTTCTGAACAATCATTTCTCAGTACATATTCAATGATAAGTAGGTGACTACCCTCAACCGATGTAAACCTTTTCATGATTTCCCCATCATGATATTTACGCGTTGTTATTGTGATCATCTCTATCCAAAATTATGTCAATAAAGTTTACCAATATACTATAAAGCATTCTCTATATATGTCAGTTCAGTATTGCAATCACTTCCCCACAAATAGAATAAACAACTCATTTTCTGAATTTTTCACTTTTTTATGGATTTTTCAATTATTCAACTTTTTATTTGATTTTTTGGTTTTATAATTTTTATGGCTTTTCAATTTTATCTGTACAAAAACATAAAAACAAAATAAAAACACAAACTAGCATGCAGTACTATCAGAAAACAAAAATCTATTATGCAAACGAAAATTAAGCATGCAAATGACCTACTAAATACTATGCAAGGTACACATACTATACAGGCAGTTCTAGGGCATTCATAACTCAGTTTCTTTGGGAGGTTCCTCTATGTTAGGAGCCTCTGTTTCAGGAACCACGTCAGTTAACAATTTAATTCCGATTTCTTTTAACAAGAACTCAAAGCGTGGTTTATCAAAAGCTTTAGTGAAGATATCAGCCCATTGGGTTGTAGTGTCTATCTGCACTACATTTATTAAATTTTTCTCATAGCAGTCTCTAATGAAATGGTATTTAATCCCTATATGTTTCATTTTAGAATGATTTACGGGATTTTTAGTGATAGCTATGGCAGCAGTATTATCAACATAAATAGGAGTGTTAGAAATTTGCAAACCGTAGTCACGTAGTTGCTGTTGAATCCAGATAACCTACGATGTACAGCTGGCCGCAGCAATATATTCTGCTTCACAAGTGGACTGAGCCACTGCTGTCTGCTTCTTACACTGCCAGGTAACTAGTTTGCTACCAAGGAACTGACAACCTCCTGATGTTGATTTGAAATCTTTCTTGCAACCGCCATAGGCAGAATCACTATGGCGAGTGATTCTATCATGTTGTTATTCTTAAACTATGTACCATTGTCGGTACGAATCTTTTTAACCTTCAACTTATACAAACTTTCAAGCTTCAGAATCAAAACTTTAATGTGCTCAAAAGTATCTGATTTATGCTTCAGCATCACAACCCAAGAGAAACGAGAATACTCATCCGTAACTACGACAGTATAACTCTCCTGTTATAGTCTTGTAGTTAACTGGACCAAAGAGATCCATATGCAATAACTCCAAAGGAACATTAACAGAATGATGCTTCTTGGAAGCATGAGGTTTTCTTGTCTGTTTCCCTTTCTTACACGGAAGACACCCTTCTGGAATATGAAAACTCTTAAGATTGACACCATAAATAGTCCATTATGAACTAGATTATTCATCTTCCTTAGACTCGGATGACCCATACGCTTGTGCCAAGTAATAGACTCATGTTCAGTAGCTTTGAAAACAAAAGCCTGATGGCATGTACCTTCTTTAACATGAGCCTTTCGCATATCAAGGATATAGAGATCCTTACACCTTGGAGCAGTCATCAAAATCATGTTTTCCGGAATCACGAAATCTTTTCTCAAGATATAACACAATTTGTCATCAAAAGCAACCGTATACTTTTTGTCAGCAACCTATGAAACTGAAAGCAAATTGTTCGACATTTGCTCCACAAAATTGACCTTATCAAAGCTGACATTCTCGTTTGAAATCACTCCCTGCGCAGTAATAAAACCTCCTTCACTACATGCAAAAGAAACTGGTCCTCCATCCATTGTTTTCACATTAGAAAAAAGTGATAAGTTCCATGTCATGTGCCTGGACGCCCCACTATCAACAATCCATGTACTGCAGCGAGAATTGTAGGCGACCTACACATGAAAATAAGGAGATTAGTTAGAAAGGGCCACCCATGCCCTAATGGCAGTGGGTTTCCCATCAACGCCAACCACTGGCAATTCCACCCATTATCCCTTAGATCCGGAAGGATCTTCAGAATTTTGGACACCTTTCACTTCTGACTTACGTTTCCAAACAGTATTTTTTGGTAAAGGTTTCCTGTAATAGTCATTTGTTTGGAAAACTTTAGTTTCAGTTGATTTCACAGAAGTAGATTTAAACACAGGTGATGATGATCTTCTATTGAAAGTACGTTTAGGGCTAAGATCAATCTTACTGTGTGGTGTCTGTTGAATGGGTTTTCAATTCATAGCCTTGTGTCCCAACATCCCACAATTAAAACAATGAACATTTTCAAAATCATTAGCATTAAATAATTGACGCCTAGAAGGTGAAAACTGTCTCCTCGTGGGTGTAATATGTTGCCTAGTTGGAGCGGGTGACAAGAATTGCTGATTAACAGTCTGTCAACGATTAGGCAGAACATATTTCGTCACCCTTCCTGAATTTGAACCCTCACCTTTTGGTGGAAGTTCAGCTTTGGGATCAACAACATGAGAATTCACAGCACTACTATCCTTAACAAACTTAACAGGGGTGTGCTGAGTGTTTTTCTTCCTAGATTATTTTGGCTTACTAACACTCCTTTTCTCAGTCTTCTGACTTTCACTCCTATTTGCCTCATTATTTGGATTCTTCAAAATTGTAATGGGTTTAGTCACAACTACAAAGGATTTCCCGTCCTTTTCGGTGTCGACATCAGTGTCGGACTCCGTCTCATAAATAACATCTAATGGCTTCTTCCCCTCACCAGTCTCACTTTTACTCTATACAAGATTTTTCTCAGGCTTACCATACTTCGGTTCTATAACCGGATCCCTATTCTTCTCAACAGGTTTATTGATAAACTCTCCCAAAAGCGGTGGGGCAACCTGATTATAGCTTATCCCTTGATTTTTGGGATGTTTTAAAGTTTGTGTCACTTATGACATTCTCTGCCAATTATCAATCATAGCCTTCTCTGACTCATACTTTAACTTGTATGAATCTTTTTCTACCTTAATTGCTTCTATCTGGCTCAAATACAGGTGAATCACTTTCTCATCATCCACAATAGTAGATTTTAAATGACCTACCTGATTTTTTAAAGACTTAATGACATCAACATACTCTTTCTGCTTATTCAGGTAGTAGAGAGCATCATCATAGTTCTTTCTATTTGTCTGATTTTCTATATCTAAATTCTTAAGTTCAAGTCTAAGTTTCGAACAAGTTTCACAAGTAGCAGGTATCTCATTAAGCTTAGAGACTACACATTCAAGTCTAGCTATTTCCTGTTTAAGGTCAGTGCATTTTAAGCAAAAAGAATCTGAATCATTACATTCCTTGTCATTGCTGGATGTGTTAGCCATGAACGCGTAATCTTTTCTACCGACCTGCGAATCCGTATATGATTCTGACTCTGACTCTGAACTTGTACTGTCTGAATAATCAGCATCATAACTTTCTTTGCTCTCAACTATTTCAGGACGATCCGAGCTTTTCACTGTGACTACCTTCTCATCAGCACCTTCAACATCACTCTTGATCAAGCGTGCAAGTTCTTCTCTAGACCAGGTATCTGTATGATAACTCATTCATGAGGGTTCATCATCATCTGAGGAGTCGGTTGTGAACTCAAGATCAGACAAATCCTTGGCTTTGCGGAACTTATCGTACAACTTATCACTAATTCTCTTCCTAAGACACATCTTCATGACTGCTTCAACCCTTTTCATTCGTGCGTCACATTTGCATACATAGCATGTGCAAGCTGGATCATCTTTACCTATACACCCAGCTTTTCTTCTGATAACCCTTTCTTCTTCTATTTCAGCTTCACTCTTACCAACAAAAACCACATTAGCTTTCTCAGTATCAACTGAGATCGACCAATCACACACTTCATCAGCATAAGTAGTAGTCAAAGCTTTGGATTGACCACTAGAAGTTGCTTCCTTGTTCACTGTCGGACCAGCATATCCAGGAGTCACCTCAATTGAAGTATTATGAAAAGAATTATGAAAACCAGGCTTGGGTGGTATTGTGCATGTCCTCTTGAAATGACCTAGTTCATCACAGTTAAAGCATCTCACTTTGGACATATCAAACCCAAATTTAGTGTTACGATTCAAACTCAAAGTGCTCTGTCATGTTCTCTTTAGATACTTCCTTGCTCGTCTCACGACACTACCCATAGCATACAGGATGTCCATTCTTTTTATCTCATCCTCATCTATCTGATCATAGTCTTCATTCTCCAGATGACCATTTATTATCTGTCCACTGATCATATCATTATAAGAGTTAACCATGATAGCTGCTAAAGCTATATCCTCCTGAATCTGTTCTAGAGGCCTCTTCTTGATATTATCTGTCTTGATAACTGGTGATGAGACTGTTGCAGAACGCCGGAATCAATCAGTTTAGCCGTTGACTTTAGGGCTTGAGACTTATCATTGAAATATCCTGACTCTTACTGTGGTGCTGAGGTCTGTGATGCCTTGCTTGAGATGAAGGCTGTTTGCAATGGAGCATGACCCCCTGAAGATGACTCAACAGTTGAAGCTGCCGCTAGAGTACCAAGTCTCTTCCTTTTAGCCCCAACCTGAATATCCTTTTTCCATCAGCTTGGACGTAAAAGCTATCAGGGTTAGCGGATGACCTGATGCAATGTACCTGTTCTGAATCTTTTCAATTTCGTTGTCCCATTTTTCAGGAAGACCATCTTTCAACACTCTAACTGCTTTATCATCCGATATGTCTATTCCATAATCGGTCATTTCTGCAACCAGCAGGCGATATCTTTCTAAGGTTTGCCCAAGAGTCTTGGAGGGAAGAGCTGCGAATACTCTCCATTCATCTTTCAAAACCTTACCCTTAGTGGCACGGTAAGTAGCTGTACCCTCTGTGGCTGATTGAAGAGCAAGCCAAAGTGTATGCGAGGTCTTGTTCCTGTTTTTGAACTGGGAAAAGATTTCCTTAGATAGTGCCTGAGTTAACTGCGCGTAGCACTTACATTCCAAGTTATACTGTTCGCGCTCTGCAGGATTAAACGCTGGCATTTCCTTTGGTTCCCCGTCCCCTCCATTTGGCCAAACATACTCATTATCTATCAACTCCCACAGTCTAGAATCAATATCGTTCAAATATATCATAAAACGCGCCTTCCAATCCAAAAAATCCTTTAGATTATCAAGTTTGGGAACCTTATTGGTAGATCCAGTCTCATTTTCGGAAAGTAGTAATTTGTTAAGTCCTGGTGCAATTACTAAGGCACTGTATTCATTTGTTACTTGTTCATTAGTGTCCGACATTTTAACAAATTGAAGTTAATTGATTGCTGTTTTAAGATTCTGTCACAAAAGAGTGTCGGCCGAGTGTTAGACAATCGGTCGGAGGTCCTTGACTATCGGTCGGAGGTCGTGGACGAACGACCGATGGTGTAGACTTAAGTAGCTGAGTATAAGTATAAAGTCATTCGGTCGATGGAGGTGACTGTCGGTCGATGATAGGAGACGATCTGTCGATTGTCTAAAGACTAACGGCCGATGGTAAAGACAAACTGCTATAGGATACGACAAACTGTCCTCCGGTTCTAAATGAGACGATCGGTCGATTTGGGATTGACGAACGGTCGAGGGTTGAGACGAACGGTCGATGGTCAGTGACGATCGGCCGAGGGTAGTTCTTACGTAAACTGGGCAGAAAAAACTAGGGTTTTCACTAAAAACTTCGATTTTGAGAGATTTTGACGTTCAAAACCCAAAACAAACCGGTAGAAACTTAGATAACTAACCCAGAAACACTAATGACCAGAAAAACACAAGATTAACAAGTAAAAATCACAACTTTGAATCAAAAACTCGTTTTGACCAAAAACCCTAATAACAAAAAATATGAATTCGACTCAAAAACGTTTAGATCAGCTAGCCTCAGCTCTGATACCACTTTGTAGACGTTCTAAAGATCTTAGATCAAACGTTATTACTAGATTAGAGGCGAAAAACACTAAACTAGGATGAGTCGAATACTTGGTTCACCTTAGGAACAATCTAACCAACAATATGTTGATATAATCGACACCTTGATGATTGTATTCGGTTGGGGTATGGTCTGGGACGATAGTAACAGCGAATTATGACGGCAATAGAGTGTAGGGTGTGTAACCTAACAATGAAACCCGACTTCCCTATATATATACGATTACAGTGACCATCGGCCGGTGGTCTCTGACCTACGGCCGGTGGTGTTCGTCCCTCGACCGATGGTCTCTACCATCGGTCGATGGTCTGAGCTGCGAACCAAACAGCTCTAAACCATTTCACATTATCAATTAATCAATATCAAACACAAACGTTAACGATAATGTTCATACACGACTGAAATGTAAACTATAATACGAATAGAACATATTACAATTATAAAACTCGAGATTATGCACCAACAAATATAAACCCTATATTGTATCAAGATTTCTTGTTGCGATCAATTATAAACACATTTGGCGAGAAGCCTACCCACATGTTTCTTAATGCTGAAGAAGTCAAATCTTGATTTATCGGTTAGATGATCATTTCTCAAATAAATTAATCCATAAATTTGATTTGTAGAACCCAAAGCTAGCTTCCATCGATACTTACACGAGACTAAATATTACTTATTCACACCTAGAGGAGGTGGTGTTGAATTTTTTATTAAAAAATGAATTCATACGGCGAGTAATATTTTATGAATAATAGCAGCATTGGGTTTTACGCCATTATACAACGAATTGTTAATTAACAAAGTAACGCTTACGATAAAATTCATCATTTATTTTATGCTATCAGTTAATAAAAAAACACATACAACTATAATCCGTTCAAATCATAACGAAGACTTAGAGCATGCTTGGTAACTTTTAAGGAATAGTAATGACAATGACAATAGTAATGATAATAGAATGGAAACACTAAGACCATTCTCATCGGTACGCCGTTGGAGGCGTGGTTGGAGCCGTCGTCCAACGGTGCCGATATTAGCAACACTCCATGGAGTCTGCCGTTGAACCCCACGAACACTTTTTTCGTTGCATGACAATTTCGATCACGAGATGTGTACCAATTTCGAACATTCAACGGATCAGTTTTTAAACATTTCAACGGCCAAATTTCAGACCTTTATATATACATGTATATGTGAGTACACACACATACATTACTGCATTATGTTTCGATCATAAACATATACATTACTCCATTCTGTATCGGTTTCAAAACATAAACATACACACATCATAAACATAAACATATACCCTCCTGTCTTGTTTCAAACATAAACATATACCCATTCTGTTTCGATCAAAAAACACACACATACCATGGCGCGTTTAAATGTTTCAATGGATGTTTGGTACGGGGGTCAACTAAGCGAAGATTGGAAGATGTACTTGGACGGGCAGTGTAAGTCGTTCGAGTCACTCGATATCACCTACTGGGACACGGGCGTTTGTTCGACTACATACACGAACATGTTGACTTCGAGGCCTCGAATTTTGCTTGGTGTGATCCAGAAACCGATAAGTTCGAGTTTATCACGACCGAAAAAAATGGCATGAAATTTTTGGGAGAGTCTTACTCAAATGCAACCGAATCGAGTTGTATTGTATTGGTATTTGGACCCGACAATTCAACACCCGACCTCATCCTCACTACCCTCACAACAGTAGCAATGAGGGTTACGTGAGTGACGACACGATCGGGTCGTATTAAACTTGTTTTTTATTTTATTTTTAGAACGTTGTAATCGTTTTTTAGGACATTGTAATCGGTTTTATTTTTAGGACTTTGTAATTTTTTTTTTATTAATAAAACTTATTTTTAGAATTTAAATTGTTATATATAAGTTAATAATATAAAAGTTTAATATAAAAATAGAGGTGGGACCAAGTGATGGGTACGTCATGGATGTTAGCAGTTTAGTGGTTGGTTAGTGATGGGAAGTAAGTGCTGATGTAACACTGATGTGACGGTCAGTGATCCCATGACGAACCGTCATGGATGAAAATGGTCTACGATATGATACGGGTATTATCATTCCATTAATAATAGTGCTTAGGGTGTGTTTGGGTGACCAGCTTATGAGAGCTTATGGAAGCTTATAGGAGCTTGAGCTTATGATTTTAATAAGCTACAAATCATAAGCTTTGTTTGGTTGACATTAAAAGTAGAGCTTATTAATTTCATAAGCTCTAGAAAAATAAGCTACTTCTAGTAGCTTAAGAAAAAAAGTAGAGCTTATGAATTGAAAAATTAGCTCCAGTTAGTTTACCAAACACTTATAAAAAATAATAAGCTCTAGCTACCAACTTTAAAAATAAGCTCCAGCTCCAGCTCTATCTCAAAAGCTCCAGCTCCCGCTACAAGCTCCATCTCTAGCTAATTTCATCCAAACACACCCTTAGTAAACTTTAGAATATTCACATCATAATAAAACCTAAAAATTGAACTGCAAATATTTTGATGAGGATTAATTCACATGTAAAGTGAATAAGTTGCTAAAAATTTATAGTACTTAAACGTAATATCTCAAAATTTGTAAAAATTAGTTGAAAACAAATTATAATCAAAATCGATAAATTTTATAATTTTTTAGCGTTAAAGCTATAAATAGACTATATACTTTAATTTTTGTTACAATGTAAACTATATATAGCTCAAAAACTACCAGTGTAGACTATATACTTTCAAAAGGTGTAATAACATGAACGGACAAAACATATTAACCGGATAAAAAATTCAACGATAACGTGACATCTTTGTGGAGAATGATGTTGGTAATACATCGATACAAATCATATTTTTATATAGCCTAAATCGGAACAAAACCGAAAGTATATAACCTATTTGTAGCCATATAAAATGCAAAAAAATATTAAATGTTTAAATTTACCGATTCAGCAGGTAATCGGTCACCAATAGCCTACATTAGAACACTTTTTGAAATATATAGCCTACACTAGTATTTTTTTTTTTTTTTGTATATAGTCTACATTAGAACAAAAGTAAAAGTATATAGCATATTGATAGTTTATTTTTACTATATAGTTATCGTATATTTCTTTGCTTTATTTCTTCATATTTTTTATTTTTTGAACGTGATTTCTATTACTCTCTTTAATGTTACAATCCTCAAAGAACCATAATATTAGTATTACTTGATGTATTGATAGTATCAATTAATGAATTGATAATTGAATAAATAATAGCATTTGAGATTTTTTATAAAAGCAAAGGAAAAAAAAAATATACTCCGTATGATTTTGTGTGAATGTAAAAGAATAAAAAAAATATATACTTCGTATAAGCATTAAGTTGGTGGTGACGGTTTATTAAGAATCAGTAGTTACCCCATTACCTTATATTCAATACCCTCAATTTAAACAACAATGCTCATTATCCACTAATTAGTATTGATTTCCTTTCTTAATAACATACCAAACCTAGTTAATAATATTCATTATCATTCCTTAGCTCCTAATACTCCCAACCAATCACACCCTTACAGATGTGTTAATTCCATTGAGACGGTAGGAAAGGGACATGTTGTTGACGCGTCCACCGGGTGTGCCATTTGATCAAACATATTCATGCGGCTAGGGCTAGGATATGTTAATTCCATTGAGACGGTAGGAAAGGGACATGTTGTTGACGCGTCCCACCGGGTGTGCCATTTGATCAAACATATTCATGCGGCTAGGGCTAGGATATGCTTGAGTGCGAGATACGGGTTTTAGATATTACCGGCGTTAACACTCTCGTCCGGTTACAGTGATGAACCCTATTAGCGGAGGTAACTGCATAGCACGGAACAACTACCGGTAATTAGGTCGTATTGACATATATTTGGTACAACAAAACAATCATTAGGGGCGGCTAGGTCTAGAGGGTTTAGAAATGGCAATAGGTTAGCGAACCCGGTTAAGATTATAGTAGGTAGTTGGAATGTAGGACAGGGCCGTCCCGTCAATTTCATGGGCCCTGTTCGATAAATAAAAAGTAGACCTTTTGTATACGAACATTTTGCATACATATATAAGAATTAAAAGTAGACCTTTTATATGGTGTGGTTTGATATTGATTATGCTTCATCGCACATGTTGCGAAACCCAATATCCAACTATATCAATATTAATAAGAGTATGTTTTACATATTCAGGTAAACAACATCAAATAACAAATCTTAATGACTATGAATAATCAATATATAAAAATTGGTTACGGGAAGTAAGAAAAATGGATATTAAAAAAGAATAAAAAAAATCTTATTGTGATTATATCCCAAAGTTAAAATAGATAAATTATTGTCTAATTGTAGTTGCTAATATCGACGAGCAAAAGATTTTAGTTTTCAATTACCATTACCATTTACCATAAACTATGAAATGAAAAAAATAATGGGCTGGTATCATCTAATCTAATTTATATACTCCGTAGTGGAAATTACTTGAAGTTGGGCCCCAGCAAATTAAAGGGCCCTGTTCTTCCGCACTGGTTGCACACGCTCATCTCCGGGCCTGATGTAGGATCTTTGAGTAGCAAATCCTATGAGCTGGTAGAGACCTTACGTAAGAGTAAAGTAGGCATTTTGTGTGTTCAAGAAACCAGATGGAAGGGTCAAGAGGCGGTTAATATTGATGACTACAGGTTATGGTTTTCGGGTTCTACGGTAGCTAGAAACGGGGTAGGAATCATTATAAGACACCCGTATAAGGATAATATTGTGGGTGTAGGTAGGTGTAGTGATAGGATTATGTCGATTAGGTTAGTTATCCGGGAGGAGACTTACATGGTCATTAGCGCGTACGCACCTCACGCTGGTTTGGGTGAAGAAGAAAAAAGAAGCTTTTGGGATTCGTTAGATGAAGTTGTGAGGAGTTGCCCCGCTGACCATCGTTTACTTATCGGGGGAGACCTTAATAGACATATAGGAACGGATTCTGACGGATATACGGGTGTCCATGGGGGCTTTGGGTACGGTGTTCGAAATGAAGAAGGACGCTCTATCCTCGATTTCGCCGTTGCCCACGATTTAGTTGTTACAAATTCTTTTTTCAGGAAGACGGAAGCTCAACTAGCAACTTTACACATCGGGGGCCATAGTACCCAGATTGACTATATATTGCTTCGCAAAGGGAACCTTAGGGCATATAGGGACTGTAGAGTCCTGACTACCTGGACCTGCCCCACCCAACACAGACTATTGGTCATGGACTAGGTTTTGCAGAGGCGGGTTACTAGGTGCGTTAGACCTGTCCAACCTAAGATACTATGGAAAAATCTGAATGGAGTGAAAGCCGAAACTTTTAAAGCTTTAGTTATGGAAAGAGTTGAGGTAGGAGTGGATACTGTTAATCATGGTGACGCAGACCAGATGTGGAATAGTTTGGCATCCACTATTAGAGATGTGGCCAAGGAAGCCTTAGGTGTGGCAGTACGGACATCGAGAGGACACAAGTCATAGAATCTTGGTGAATTAGTGATGAGGTTCAAACCAAAGTTGCGCTTAAGCAACTGAGGTTTAGGGAGCTTGATGTGTAAAATCAGGTATATAATTTATAGAACAATAATCATCAATTAAGACTACACACACTAATGGGCAGTGTACCCGATCGTGCAATAGTATAGCAAATGGTAAAATCCAAGTGTCGAACCAAGGACAGTTTTAAAGATAATTCAAGATTGTGAACTAATTAAAATTAACTAAAGTTATTCTAGGAAATAGAAACTACGAAATTGTTTGTTTTTAGCTATTTAATGATTAGCCGAATCAAAGAGAATGATGTAACTAAAAGGCAATATTTTTTTGGTTTTTAAGTTTAAATAAATTAAATTGCAGACTCAACGAAAAATAAAGATAATTGAATTCAATAGATAAAAGAATGTTCTCCTAGATCTCCTATTCGCAGTATCGGATGATTTGTTATTAAGCACTAGTTCAATTTATCAATACATGCAACTACAGAGTCGGTTTACCCAGAGTTCTCTTTTAGCAAACACGTCAAACTATGATTTATTGGCTTAGGGTTCCCTTTCACCAAAGACCTCTTTCGTTTGTGACTTAGTAATTAACTAATTATAAGATTAAGATTCAATTGGTTACGCGTTCGCTCCACACAATTCACCCCTATTTTGTTCAATCTATGTTACCCGGTTTACCCCCTTGGTCCAGTAAGCATCCAATTGATTAAGACAAATCAATTGAAAATCAGTTCTCTAAATTGAAACAGGGTTCCCTTTGTTCAACAAGATCACTAATCAATCCAAGTAACAAATATTAAATCCCATAAGAATGGTTCTTAATCAAAACTCATAATTATCATGTATTAATCAAATTAAATGTTTAAGCATCATCCAAACACATACTAATATTCAATCTAGACAAACATTAAAGAACTTAGCCAACAATCATGGCTAAAACCAAAATCACAATCAAAATAATAGAAGAATTCATTGTTTGAAACAAAGAGATTAACCTAATAGATGATTGAATCTTGAACGATCAATGAATCGAAGCACGTTCCCGTAATGATTGAAGCGTTAGAATGATCGTGGGATTCCCCAAAAATCACCCTTTTTCGTCAAAAAGCTGCTGCAAATCGTGTGGGAATAAGATATCATATTTAGGGTAAAAATTCGTGCATTAAATACCCCAATTCTGAAACCGGCAGGAGATGGAGCGGCGCTCCATTTATTGAGCGGCGCTCAATATGCTGTTAAACTGATCCGTGGACTTCTAAAAACTCTCGAACTAATTTTAACGCCTAATGGAGCGGTGCGCAACATATCTGAGCGGCGCTCAATATCTATTTTGCTGAATCTGGAGCTGAAAACTCATAACTCAACCCAAACTCGAATCAAACCAACTTCTTTCACTCGTTTACCTAGAAAGTCAATAAAACCATCAAATAACTTCAAATTTCATCTTCTTGGTCTTAGAACTCGAACTTATTTTCACTTATCGAAATAAACGCCATATCGTATCCGAAAGGACTAAAATGTGATCGATATCGCTAAGGAAAACGTGTATTAAATTTGCGATATCAGAGCTCATTACTTGTCGGGAGGGGACACGTGATAATAGAACTATGGCAGAAGAGAGATATAGAGAAGCCAAAAGAGAAGCTAAGAAGGCTGTTGCACGAGCAAAAGATAAGGCATATGAAGTCTTGTATAAGAAACTAGACTCTAAAGAAGGAGCAAATGATATCTACAGGATTGCAAAAGCTAGGGAACGTAGGAGGAGGGATATAGATAACATCAAATTTATCAAAGATGAAGTCGATCAAACCATAGTGAAGGAAGAAGAAATTAGAAAAAGATGGGAAGGGTATTTCTTATCTCTTTTCGTGGGTGGAGGTCCCGGGCGCCAATAGGACCCGCAGGATTTGGGTATTGGACATTTCCAAAACAACAATTTCTGTAGGAGGATCAGTCAGGGTGAGGTAAAATCGGCACTACGAAAGACGGGCAGAAACAAAGCTGTGGGACCAGACCAGATTCCTATAGAGGCGTGGAGGTGCCTTGGTGAAGATGGTGTTAGATGGTTGACGTGTCTTTTCAATAAGACACTTAGAAGTTATAAAATGCCTACAGAATGGAGACTCAGTGAGATTATCCCAATCTACCAAAATAAAAGGTATGCTCAAATCGCGGTAATTATAGAAGCATAA